>NC_060027.1:1801432-2101670 GCF_021134715.1 Daphnia pulex
TTACGACGGCTTTTATTTCCTATAGTCCCGGGCCTGCTGTGTGCGAATAGCTTTTTTTCCCTTCCATCTCTTTTTGGCCATCTTGTTTGCTGCTCTCCTTTTTTTTACATGCTGACTGGAGATGGGCTCTTTCGCATATGTGCGGGCAATATATGATGTAGTAGAAGAGTCGCTCTATATTTTATCAGCCAGCCATGGGGGGTCGACGAGAGGCTACGAGGTCCTACAAACTTATTCAAAGATTCACGACGACAGTATAGCAGCAGCAGCAGCCGGCTCAATAAGTTTTGATTTGATGCTTTATACTACCCACGGTCATAATAACGGCGGGGGGAGAGATGATACAACAATGTACATATAACCATGCGTGCAGCTGCTGCTGCTGCCTGGCTATAGCAGCTCATCGTGCAGCAGTTGAGCAGAGAGAAACATGTGCGCTACATATAACACAGGGCAATATTTGTCCTACCTTTTAGCTGCTGTGACTTTGCAGGCCCCCATCGTCGTGTGTGGTCGTATATAGAGTTATTGACCCAGCAGACCTGAAATAAAGTTGCATACATTTGTTAGAGGTGACATGTCACACACAAGAGTCTCTTATCACATTTGATGCTGAAACATGGCAAAGTTGAGCCCAGACAAGTTGCCGAATTGCTCAGCTACATTCACAATTTACAGCATTTCAAAAACCAAGTTGGCTGCAGGCAACTTTTCAAATCAACTCTCGTCCACAGCTGAGAATATTATCAACAGCCATGTTGCTGTTTGGCCTTTTTTTTTTTTGTTTCGTTGGAAATTACAGGGTGGAGGAATTCATTTATATATGAATGACCTTGTCGCTGTTTCAACATGCCTGCATTGCAAATTCTCATGCACAGCGATAAATCAAGGTTCAACATGGAATTAAATTAACAAGCAGGGGGGAATGCCAAATTTGGTGAAAGGGTAGCTGATGAAGTGACGAGACACATGAAAGTAAGTTTTTAAAGAGCCCAGGGATAATGAGATCTCATGGTCTTTGAACCAGCAGTTCTTCTCTCACAAACAACGTGACAATTACTCGACATTTTTCTCTCGTCACTCTCAAGGATGTTTTTAGAATACGTCTGATCTATTACGATGCATTTTTTTTACCTGGGGTAACCGGATATATTCGATACGACACACTGCCGACACTCCAGACACACCAGCCATGCTTGATTCACATTTTCTAGGAACTTTTCCTCGTTGTTTTGTAAAACAAGGTATGCACACAAATAATCTGATTTCCTTTTGAAATTGTCATGTGTGGCTGAGGTGTACACAGATTTTTATTCACGTCTATTATGCAATTCCTAAATTCTTTTCCAGCAGCCACCACCATTCCAGCAAAAACAAATTTTTTGAATTCGGAATGCAGACGTCAGACGACGATCAGCGCCATCTTGCCAAGTCAACCAAAAGCTGATGCTGAATAAATAATTCGTGACCACACGTCCAGTTGATCGTGAGATTCGTGACGGCGCATCAGCTGTAATGGAAACGGACGATTTCACGAAACGTGATGGTCGAATTAGACAACGCAATAAGTTCTCTAATTATCGAATGGCAAGATGTTTTCCAAGGCCAAACCGAGGCATTCGTCTAACCACGCTAAATAATTGTTCGGCAAACAAACAACGGCAGTTGAAAACAACAATAAAAAAAAATAAGAGAAGAATGCAATCAAATGCCAGTAGAGGAAACGTGCATTGCCATAATCAGCCAGCTATTTTCGTTCGATCCAAGGTTGACAAATTCATAGAGAGGAACACCACAAAAGGGAGGGGGGGCCGACGTTTTCAAGATCGTGCAAGGGTATTTACCCATTATGTAATTATCGCAAGTTCCCATTTTAATAATCGGACAACAGGTGTCACAATGAATAATGCACAGGAAAGATATTTCAAGCGAAACCATTTAGGACAAAAAACCACAGACCTTTTTTTGTTGTTGTTGTTGTTGTTGTCTTTCAAAATAGTTAATCAGTCAAGTTATAAAAATTAAAATTAAAATTCATTTGTCGATAAATCTAAAATTTGAAAGTTAGGATAATTATATATAAGCCAGTTTCTTTTTTAAATAAAAATTGATTTGGATTGATGATGGGGGGTGGTTACAATTTCGCCCATAATTCCGCTTCGATTTCTTGTTCAAGTAATTTTTTGGCTTCCATCGTGTGCTGACACTTGCCGAATTTGCACACGTAAGTCGTGGATGACGACCTTCCGGATGACGTTTTCACCGGATGACTGTGCGATTTTGTTATCAAAAGTTGATCCTCTACGATAATAGCCTTATCGTCCATCTGTTGAAATTCGGTGGTTGTTGCCTCTGTATTAATCGAATTATCTTCTTCTTCTGTGGTTGGCGGATCGGTCGATTCCGTATTGGCGGCGGGGAATTCCGTCGTCGGAACTTGGTCCTCCAAGTTTCCATCGATGGATTGCGTCTCTTCTGTAACACTTTCGGTGGTGACTTGTTCGTTTTCAGTTTGAGTTTCTTCTTCTTCTTCTTCTTGTGGCGATTCCACGTTGGATTCTTTCTCTTCCGCGCTGGATGCTGGATTGATTCCGGATTCTTTTACTAATTTCTTTGATTCAATTTTTGCTATTTCTTCAATTTTCTTTGATTCTTCGGCTTCTTCTTCTTCTTCTTCTTCTTCCTCGGACGACTCGAACCCGAATTTCGACCACATTGGCATCATCGATTTAGCCATCCGGTGAAAGGGGCTGTGAAAGGGCGAGACGACGTGATAGTAGACGAAGGATGGCATCATCATCATCGCCGGAACGGCCGCCGGCATCATGTCGTCCACCTCCAAGGAGCTGAACAAGGAGCGCACGTTACTCTGCAACGACGGACGACGCTTGATGGCCGGAATAGCTTTGGCTTCCATCATCCAGACGGACACTCCGACCAACACCTCGAGGAATTTCAAACAAATAAAATTCATTATTAGGACCATTTTTACACCTGCCAAATGATTTTTAAAAAATAACTAACCACAAAGATCAGATGACGAGTCATAATATTAATAATATGATCGACTGTCGAGGTGATTAGAGTTATTGAGTGGATGTGAACGATTGGGTGGTGGACGATGGAATGAATAAACCTGCGTAGGCGACACTTCCGTATATAAACCTTAGGTGGGCAATCGGCAAAAAATTTTCAATCTATATAGCGTGTGAACTTTCCAAATCCTTGAAAGAAGAGGTCCCTCATCTTTTTTCGGTGATGATTTTTGCCACCATCACAGCACGGCCGTCATCCCGAAAACTAAAAAAAAAAACCGGTCGGATATGACAAGACATTGTTTTTATTCATTCACATTTTTCCTAGACGTTCAAACGTTTTCATTATATATCGCGTATCGAAGTCGATGCCGATTATTCGACATTTTTCCATTGAAGTCATTAAAATTTGAACTTGAGAGTGAATTATAAAAGGTGCGACCCGTTATGTTGATTGCACTGATTTGGAATTAAAGAGAAATTTAAAAAAGGTGTCGACTATTTTTTGGATTAAAGATAAAATAATAGAAAAAACAAAACAAAGGTTATGTGCAAAACAATGTGAGCTGCAATAATACCGGTATATATTTACACTGCCGTATATGCGCGGAGTCTTGTAGATATCAAAACGCGCTCTGTGATTAGAGACGGGGAAATCCGACCGGTTTTTCACATGGCCGTCATCACAGGCGCGCGTAAAATGTTGGAATTGCCGTGATATATGAAGGAGAAAAAAACAAAAAACAAGTAAAAGGGGTTAGAAGAAGAAGAAGAAAAAAATTAAAACTTTTGCTGGCGCCAACGACTAGCGCTCAAGGATTTGGAAAGTTTCGCAACTACGACGAATTTTTCGATTTGAAACGAACGGAAGCTCATTAATTCCCAGCGCGCATATGTACAATATTCGAATTCAAAGAATTCACGATTATATAGTCTAGTATACGTAACAGGAGTGGGCGAATATTATTTGAGCGTTCAAAAAAATGTTTTTCCAAATAGACAAATGGGGAAGGTCGTGTGTATAATGCCGAGTGTTTTATAGGCCCCCGCTGTTGGATGTTTTCACAGACTGACTGGTTGCCCAGCAGCACATTTACGGGCAATCTGTTTTTACTATATAGCCAGCACTAAACGAGTGCTGCATTTATAGATATGAAAACGGCTGTGTGTGTATATTTTTCCCGGGTCCGAATACGGGTCGACATTCCTCCAGATGATTTGACATGGTCCTTGATCTCGTTTCACATTATGTGCGTGTCCCCATCTGGTTTAATAATAAATAGTTGCAGCAAGTTTCTGTCAATTTCGCCCACACATTTTTACGGGTCGGATTCTCTCACCGAGAGGCCGACGATAAAAATCAAATCGATGGGGGAATAATCCCAGAAAAAAAATAGGAACAAAACAAAAAAATTTTTAATTTTAATAAACTGCGCACAAAAATTTTTGAAACGTGAATTTTCTCTTTTTATTATTTTCGGGAATGAAATAATTAAAAAGCTTGGCGAAACTAATCATTATTTTTGCGCAAGGATAAACAACGGGAGATGTAATAATAGAATTGATCATCAAAAATCAATCAAACAATTTTCGCGAATGTATAGATATGCCGTTAGATTAATTCGCCTTCCTACGGATATCCTTGGGTTCAAATCGATTTCATTCGATCCGCCGGGCATAATATTTAAAAATCGAACGGGACTTTCCAATAATATCTATACACAATTTAGTATTGTTATATATACAACCGGATATGCTCATAAAAATAGAATCAAACGTTTAAAATGTTGACAAATATAATCAACTATGGAATTTTAAAAGTTCCGCACCTTGACACTAAAACTAATAAAAAGAGACCACCCAGTTTATTTTCCCGTTGCGATCTGTTTCACCTTTTACGTCTACCAAGTGACATAACACACATATCCGCATGTATAAGCAACTCATGTAGTGTATATTTGCATATTTAATCACGCCAGTTGTGTGGGAATATATACTACCATTTTCAGAATATAGATCGCCGGAATATCTAGACCGGTTCCGTATATAATACGTCCATTCGGCGAACTCTTTGGGTGTATTAGCATACAACAAGGTTTCGATCTTGACATAATCGACGCGGTATATTATATCGGAAAATTTCTTGGAGAGAGATCAGCATAAATATTCAAAAGAGCTGGTGAAAAAAACCAGGAAAACATACCTATATATCTAACGATCTTTCAGTTCTTTATTCAGAACGACGAAGGTTATATAATCTTAAATTGGGAATATATGAGCAATACCGAAGTACGCCCAACCGAGACCGAAAACCCCATACAAAAAAATGAAAAGAAATGAGGTCCCTCTTGGATTATATTTTCGCTCGGTTTGTACATACTGTACAGCAGCGGTTGGCATTGAAAGTTTGATTCCCCCAACTGTTGGGGTTCGCTTCTGCATAATAACTCTTTTGATGTTTGATTATTCTCTGTACACGCTGTTGTGTATAGATGTGGCGGCCACACAGAGTCGATATACAAAGGCAACCGATGCGGATAGTTATCGAAACTCACGAGCCACGACAGCGTTCATAATAAGCCACCAAGATGTCACTCATATATACCGTTACCAAGAACGCCAAGATCGATATGATTATATAGACTATACCCCCCAAGTGCGTATATGTATAGTCTTCAATGTGTAGGAGTAACCACACGCTATAGTAGATAATGTGTGTACGGTTGGGGGAGACACCATTATAGCGGAAAGGAATATTATAACCAGGAACAGTCAGCGGACACAAGTTGATGAATTCGTAATCAAGTGCACTGTATTGTAGGTACCTGTGCGCATGACGAATAAATTATAAACACGACAACAGTCGACTATTGTAACAACAGACGGGAGTTAATCAAGAGTGGCGAATCGCTAGCTTAATCGAGCGATGTATTATACAGCAGTATATAAGGCGCGCACAGCATGTAATTGCTCGTGTCGCCGAGGACATTTGAAATAGTCGCAGTGAGCTGCAGCAGAATAACATTTACTAGAATCGCTCGCTCGCGTACCTCACCCAAGAATTTGTCCGTCTATATCTTATACATTCATCCGCCTGATAATACCGTATCGAATGGCATCACGGAAGTATTTTCTTTTTCAATTTGAATTCCCGATTTGATTGCTGTTATTTGGCCGCCCGCGCGCGTACACATCGCTAGTCGCCATGGTTACCATTGCAGGTAAAAGGTGGAATTTCGATCGAAGAAATTCGACATCTGTGGGTCGGGTTTTTCATTTTCCTTTTTTTGTTGTTGATATACCCACGCGCAGATGTTTGTTCAAGGTTGACAAGTCCACACAAAGATACAGTGAAGGTACACAGACTAAACAGCCGACTACTATACAACTGACTGTCTTTGTTATGATGCAGACCGTGACATATCATCCAGCCGCCTCTTTTATGTCGTCCTATCTTATTCAAATCTTTTTCATTTCTTATCTCTGGATGTCAATAAATTTTTTCGGTGACTAACAATCAATTAAAAACTGACTTTTCGCTTTTATTTGCTGCACTGCCTTGTACATGTGAATATTAAGAAAAACAACACACCGAAGAAAATGCCAAAGAATAAGTGATTTTTCACCAAAATAATTGTGTACACAGTTTGAATTGTCCTATTTATACAAAAATACTCGTGAATGTTTATGTTACAAATTTAATCTTATTAGAATATAATAAGTCATAATACAGAATGCCGGGGGGTGTGCTTGCGTAGGTAGGAAGTGGCGGAAGACGACGGCCTTGCCACCCGCCCGCCAACTTGATGCGATTTTATTCCGTTTGGTCCTTTTTTTGTTGTTTTGTCCAGTTGTTTTGTTCTTTTTATTATTGTGGTGATAATGTGCGGAACGCGGCAGCGGAGCGGAAAAAACGACGCTGCTGCTGCTGGACGCTGTTACCACCGCCGTAGGGCTGGACGGAGACGGGCGACGGGAAATCATCCAGCACGTCTGATGGCTGGTGATCCCAATTGCTTACCAATTGGGTTCCGCCCGGCGTTTTGAATAAGATTCCGCTCGATTTCTTCGGATGCTGCTCGTGGTACTCCACCGGAAGCGTTAATTGATTCTGGTTCTTCTTCTTCTTCATGGATGAGAAGAACAAATGTTGGGGGTAATAGTGCGGATGAATTTGAGGGGCGACAGTGGTGGGTTTGTTCATTTCCGGCAAGGATTTCAGCCAATCGCTGTAGAGTTGGTCGATGGATGGCGGTGATGTGCTGGATGGAGAGGGGATATTAGTGTCGCTGGTCAATTGGTTATTACCAGTGGCTGCTGGAGGTTGAATGGAATGATTGTCCTGATGGAGGAGGTGATTGAAGTAATAGGGATACAATCCGGCCGTGAATAACATTTGAGTTCCTTTGGTGGTGATTCCGAACTTCTTGTGGAGCCGCTGCATCTCAGGGAAAACGTCCGACGAGTCCATCAGTTGTGTTCCGGCCGGAGTTATTCCGGATGCTGGATTCTTGATGACTGGCGACACTTTGACGGATTCATCCAGCACTTTTTCTTCTTCTTCTTCTTCTTCCTTTTCTATTTCTTTTTCACTTTCTTCTTCGTTTTCACTTTCCTCCTTTTTCTCACCTTCCTTCTCTTCTTCTTCTTCCTCTTCTTCTTCTTCTTCCTCCTCCTCCTCCTCTTCTTCTTCTTCCTCCCCCTCCTCTTCTCCTTCTTCTTCCTCACCCTCCTCATCTTCCTCTTCTCCCTCCTCCTCTTCTTCCGATCCTTCCTCTTCCGATCCTTCTTCTTCCGATGATTCTTCAGAAGACTCTTCCGACGAATCACCGGATCCTTCCGCCTCTTCGCCAGATTCCTCCGACGAATCTTCCTCCGACGACGAAGATGAATCCTCCGCTTCCGACGACGATTCCTCGCCGCCGTCGATTTTCGACAACTTGCGAGACCAGTCGCCTCCTCCGCCCAGCACCACCGCCATGTCGTGGTAATCATCTTCCAACGACGACAATCCGGCTGGAATCACAGTAGCAGCGCCAGCAGTTTCAGCACCTTTCCCCGTTGCGTTAATATTATTCCCTCCGCCGAGATAATCATTGGATCCCGGCGTCGTCACTTCGGCGGTTTTGTTCGAGTCACCAATCGCCGACTTTTGATTGAAAAAGGTCAAACGGTACGGACCCGTTTTCTTCATCTTTTGTGCTGCCAATTGATTGGCATTGGCATCCGCTGCATCCGCAATGCCGGCGGCAGGACTGAGCGGAATCGCTTCCGACATCATCGCAGACACGAGCAAAAGGCCCAGCACTTTGGTGAACAACTGGAAATCAAATTAAAACCACAAAAACAATATTGAATTTTAAAATGATGAAAATTAAATGGGATTGAATTCAAATAAATACCATGATGGGACTTGACAAGACACTTTTCCTTTGATTCCGGTGATGTAATACACACAACCAACACCCGATGGATACCGCAACCAGAGAACGTTTGATCTCGTTTTCATCCGGCGCTTAGACTTTTATAGAAATTCCAAACTATATTACCTGGAATAAATATGGCGTCCGCTACTTTTGTTTTGTTTGTTTTTAAGAGGGAGGGAGGGAGGGTTTGTTTTGTTGTTGGCCAGCACCCGAGCCGGGCCGGCAGCAACCTCGGCCTTGGTGCTGAACCTTTCTCCTCTTTTTCCTTGGTCGTTTTTCTGGTTGCGTCCATTTGAACAGCACACTCAAACAAAAAACATCAAAACCCAAAAAGAGATTGATATATTATACCTTTTGGCTTTTATCTCTATACTGCCAGTGTACATGCGCTTATAGACGTGATTTTTTTTAAAAAAAGGTATTGTCGTATTTTAAATTCTGAAAAATGTGTAACACACTCGAGGCTGTCCCCTTTTGTGTGCTTTGTTCGAGTTCTGTCCTCCCGGAAATGCACAAGTCGAAGTACTTTCTTATCTCGAAATTGTTTTTCATTTTTGGGGGTTTTTCTTGTTAGCGATGGCGACATTTAGATTTTCATTCTGTGAATAGATTCAAATCTTTTTGGCTTTTGGATTTCCCTAAAAAGGAATTGCATCAAATTGATTTGGGACGCATTGTCCTTAACCTCCTCTCAGTTCTGACAACATGCACAGGATTGAAACGATGTTAAACAATCGATTTGACATTAACACCATGGTACACGTCATTGTGTGAAGATGGTCTATAATCACCCGTCAAAACAGTTCACGGTCTTTTTTTCTTTCCCATTGAAAGTGTTGGCACACATCTGGCGCTCACACGGCGTCGGCAATATTATTCCGCAGCCAATTAGACGAGACAACGTACACACTTATATAATACAGCTGAACACAGGAGAGCTAGACACTTATTTGATGCTCTACAAAGTTTTTGGCTTGTTATCGACACGTGGCGCCCCTGCCACGAAATACGGGACTATATAGGAGAGACATATAAGCGGCGAAAAAATGAAGATGTCGTCATCGGCTACCGATTGCCCAAAACCCAAAATGAATCAAAACAAAACCTTAAAAGAAGATATTGCTTTAGACACGGACGAGAGTCATTGGGTCGTGAAATACCCTTCGACACGCCTTTCTTTATTGTATTATTATAACCCCCAAGATACAAAAATCTAAAATGGTGCGGAGTCGACTTCCTCGCGCAGCAGCAGCTTTTATATAGCAGCACATCGCCCGTCACGCCGTTGCTTAATAGACTGTGAACGTCTATATAATAATCCTGTACGTATATACAAAACAGTGGACGCGCTGGCCAGATACAATACGAATCTAGCCCGCGAGAGACGATCGTCACCAGAAGCCATCAGAAGAAAAACAAAAGAAGTTAAGAAAACCGGACATGGCCCGTCAGGACACACCCAATGTCACGGCCGAAGCGCCGATTATATTATATTATACGTAGCAAACTATATCTGGAAGAAATTCCCAGCCAACCTTTTCCGAGTTGGCTGGGCAGCACAATACATCATTCATTCCTATTGTGTGTGTCAAACGAACACTAACTATTTTTCTCAATGCCGTTTCGCAATGGAAAACCATTTTGTGTTTGCGTCAAATTTTTCGCGGGGGGCGGTTTATTTCCAAAAAAATTCAAATAAAACATCAAAGGGCGTGGCGAATTTCTTTTCTTTAAAAAAATTGACGAAGAAAAAAAACGAAACAAGGATCAAGGTTAAAGAGGAACGAAATAACTATACACCCAAAAAGAATATGAGAAATGTATTATTATAGAGCCGACGTGATCTCATCGAATAATGACGAGATGTAGTCATCGCGTTTAGGCATTTCCCGGCAATCCAGTTTGCTACTTCGTCCGTGAAAGATAAATAACTCTAGCAAATCGAATGAATACTAATGAGACACGCATTTCCAGTTATTTTACATTCAATTATAGACTCCATAGGCTGCTGCTGGAATGTTGGATAGGATCGCTGGCTATTTGTTGGATATTATTCCATAGCCCCCGCCGGTGTCAATTCATTTTGACCTGTTGGATTGGATGTTTTATAGAACAGGTTTGACGTTCATTTTGATGGAAAAAAGAATTCCCCTCGTCTAACATTTTTTCCTGGTTTTGATTTAGACGACTAATTGATTGAATGGATTGGCTGGCACACATGTCGAAAAGCTAAATGAATTAGAATATGTTGCTAGCCTTTATTCTCGTGAATTGCTGGACGAAAATCGATCGATCGGGTGTCGGTCTATATTTCTCATCGCCTGATTGCGCAACCCGTTTGGCGGGTTCGATTTATTCTTTTCACTTTGTATACATAATAATACGCAAATGAAAAAAATCACACACTTGCCCTCAATGACACAATATATTGATTGTGAGCGAAAGCTCGTCCGCGCAGTGCAACAGCCCTAATTTCTTGACTATAACCAAGGACATAGCGTGTGAAAATGTGCATATACATACAAAAGACATTTGGACATTCTTTCGAAATTCGACCGTTTATTTTTGAACTTTTTTTGGGGGGGGGGATGATTACACACAAAAATGGGACTCCCTATATTTTGACATAACCGACCATCTCTAAAATATACATTCGACTACGATTTATAACACGAATAATACTTTTGTTTTTTTACGGAATTGCTGTGCTACTACTACAGGGCGGGAATGTCACAATTGTGTGTGTGTGTGTGGAGATTTTGGTGTCGTCTAAAGAAAATTCAGGACTGCCGATTACAAATTGACCTCTGCAGTTCCACATATAAATATACATCGTATTACAAATGTTAGTTAGAAAAAAAGGGAAAACAATTGGGCGGACAATGGGAATCAAATTTGTCCTAGATATTATGATACGAAGGTAGTATAGGTGCTGCTGGATATATGATGATAACGGCGGGCTCGGTGAAAGTCGACCTTGTCTTATTATTCAACCAGTTCTGCTGCCGGCCGTGCGGGCCGTCGCCGCCGCTGCCGCTGATGATCGAAAAAATCGCAGCGAATTTTGATTGAGCGGCCTGGACACGGCTGGAAAGAAATTGTCGTCGTCCCAATTGGCCAACTGAGTTCCACCTGGCGTCAGTGGCGGTGGTACTGTCGATTTCGATTTATTCACCGCAAATCGATGAGGTGATGAAGTGGAGGCAGCAGCAGGATTCGATCCGGATTTGTTATTCATTCCGGAGAAGAACAAGTGCGGATTGCGCGGTTTGCCAATGCTGGACGGGATGCTGGGCGTCGCCTTGGGTTGACTGTTGACTTTGGAGATGGCCGACCAGTCGGTGCGTCGAGTGCCGGCCAATGTCGTCACTCGGTTCGGTTTCTCCTGGACGATTGCGGATTTCGTCGTGACTTCCACCGCCGCTGACGCCACAGTGGCCGTTTTGACGGAAGATTTATTATTTGTGGCATCGCCGGATGTGGTTTGATTGGTCGGTTGTTGTTCAGCCTCATCCGTCTGGTGCTGGTGGCCAGAAATGAATAACAATTGAGTTCCTTTGGTGGTGATTCCGAATTTCTTGTGGAGGCGCTGCATCTCTGGGAAGACATCCGCCGAGTCGACCATCACCGTTCCGGCTGGCGTCTTTTTATTACCCAATTCTCCCTTCTTCTCATCTTCTTCTTCTTCTTCAATTGAAGAATCGCCAGAAGATTCTTCTTCTTCGGATGATTCTTCGGATGACTCTTCCGACGATTCCTCCGACGACGATGAGGAATCACCCGATCCTTCCGACGATTCCTCCGAAGATTCTTCCGACGAAGAAGAATCTTCTTTACCGTCTTGACCTTCTTCCTCCGATTGGTTTTCCGTCAAAGTTTCGTTTGCATTCAATTGTTTCTCAGTTGAATTACCGACAGATTTAATTGGTGGTTCTAATAATTTCTTGTCACCTAAATCAGTTTCTTTTTTATTGCTGTGGTGATGATGCGATCCTTTGAAATGGCTAATCTTTCGATCGTAATGACCCGATTTGGTAGGTTTAGTTTCCGCCACAACAGGTGATGAAATTAAGGCGGATGTTTGGTTATTATCAACGCGTTCGGAAATGGATAAAGACAAGATTTTGGGCTTGGCTTTGAAGAAAGTCATTCCGTAGGGACTCGTTTTGGGTTTGACATTAACTGGATCTTTACCCAACGGGCCGATCGATTTGCTTTGCCTCTGAGCGGATGATCCTGGCCACGGTTTGGCCGTTGTGGGCACCATCTCGTGATTGTAGAGCAACTTGTTGCTCCGGCTGAAATAGGAGAATCCCGGAGACGGACGGGACACGGGCTTGGCATGTAGAGTGACGGCCATCACGAGGACCGAAAGACCCAGCACTTTTGTAATCATCAACTGAATAAAATCAAATTTAAAAAAGAAGGAAAAAAAGGGAGAACCAAATAATCCGTGTACGAAATGCGGAATCTGCAATTGTGAATTTGTCAACTTGAATTTTAAAATGTTTCTAAATATACTTTACCATGATGATGGGGTTTATTATCTACTGGGCTATAATAAAACGACGGGTATAATATATAAGAATAGCTGAATAGCTTTGTTCACTTGTCTTTTGCACGGCTGCCGTTGAATTCGGCAAGTCAAGAGCGTTTGATTACATTCCTGTTGAAAGCGGCTGCTTTTTATCAAGTAGCGTCGTGTGTGTCACGCGCTTGCGGGAGCCAACCATCAAGAGGGGGGCCTGCGGTGTGGCCGGGTTCTGCTGCTGCCGCCGTTGCGGCCGAAAATCGGCGTGCATTACATGTCCTTGGCTTCATCCAACACAAACCCTTTCTCTCTCTCTCTCTCTACGTCCCGTTTCTATTATTTTGGTTGCACGCAGCAAAGTTGGGCGCTCCGGCGTCGTCGTCGTCGTCGTCGTCGGGTTTACAAATCGAACAAAAAAGCAGCACACGTATATACACCCTATGTGATAAATTGCGTTTGGTTTTTAAATGTAACATTTCGTCGTCAACTCCCGCGGCTCCGTGCCAAACCTGATCCTTTCTTTTTCCACTGATTAGAAATTGGCGCAATTCGACATTCTTGGAGTAGAGTTTTTGATTAGATTTTCCCTTCCGGAAATTTTCTGAATATGATAGTTCGATGATAATTAGTTCAAAATTCTATTTTCCATGAGAGTTTTGAAGATTTCGAAAATGAGAAGGCCATTCTTCGTTTATTACACACGTAAAAAAAAGGGGAAAGGTCTTGATATTATTATCGTTGGCTGGCTGGCTGCTGCACCTTGATCTGTTTTATTGCGTTGAACTCTGCTGCACCGTGTTGGATATATGCACAGCAGTAGACTACTGTGTGATTGATAATATAGCCAATATAGACCCTGGCTCCATACCATGTTTTTATGATGGCCCCCACTTTGGAATATGATTTAATCGCGCCCAAAGGGAAAAATCATTTTATTTTATTTTTCAGTGAACATTACGCCCTTTGTTAGACTTCTTTTTGTTGCTGCTGGTATAGAAAAATTCAAAAATATAATTATACAATACGCCATTTTTCGACCTCAACAGCTCAACTGCTGTTATGTATTTTTTATTTTTATTTTGTTGAGCTATTCAATGCCATTTATTAGCATTTGTTTTTCTTTTCTTTTTTCAATTGAATTTAAATACAAGGAAAACCACATCAGCGGTGTGGTCTCCATCTCTGTGTATAGATTAAGCGAGGCCTTCGTCCATTATTGCGGACACTGAACGCGATAACATATAAGAAACTCGATTGATATTTTTACACAGAAAAACAGCCACTAATAATCAAGACGTTTGACCAAAAAAAAAAGTCTTTGTTAGCTGTCAAACGTTACATCATCTCCGGCAGTCGTCCATGAAACCTGCTGTCGTTTGTCCAGTCACCTCCGAACAAAACCCATTGCGTGAATAATCAGCAGAAATGATTTCGCATTTTTCCTGTATGTATGTATACATATTTGTAACATATATGCACGGAATATGGGAGCCAATGAATTCCATTTACGGCAACCGAAAAATATATAATCCCAAAAACCTGTTATATCAAGTTCACCGTGTGTATAATAACTGGGTCATTTTTTGTTGTTGCTGTTGTTTCTGCCATTGTTATACATATTGCCCCACCCAAATACCAGCAACAATTTCGTGTGATGCATCGAGCAGTCTCCAGCAACGAAGGTTTATGCTAATACTATAGACTATAGACAACTTGCTGCAAGGGAAACCAATGTACATTAAAATAAAAACAAAATTATTTTCCCGATTTGGCTGCGATTCAAAAGAGTTAACGGGCACACAACGAGGTACCATGCCGAGCTCGAGCAATTTCAACGCATACCTCATTTTGATGTGTTGTGCACTTTTGACGTGTGTAAAAAGTGGAAAAAACATCAGGCGTCTTTTTCAATTCGTTCACGTTGTTTGTTTTTGTATATCCCATCCAACTGGTTTCAGTCCATATAAACGTGTGTGTGTGTTATTATTATAGTCATAATAATAATTGCGTGGCCGCGGGATCGAGAGGGTGAAAGTGTTTTGTCCAGCACACAGCTGCCGCGGTCTATTTGATTGAAAAATGTGAACCATTTTTATCACTCACCAATCCGGCACTAATAGACACAACCCGGCTCTTATACACATTCTTTTTTTCTACCCGGCACGTTTATTTTTAAGACCTGTTGTGAGATTTGCCATACGGGTAAACAAAAGAACCGCAATGAAATTTACCGGCATCAAAAATCAAATCTCGAAAGTTCCAATTTTATTTTATAATTTAGATTTATTATTACATCACCCCCCAAAGTGAAACGAAGAAAAACACGACGAGAAGGTTCTATATAGCTACACACACATTTTTATTCCCCTTGTAAAAATGATGACAGCAGTACTATACACTCCCGGCCGTCCGGTGACATTGAAAAATCTAATTCAAATCGTGCTGCGCTAAGGTATACAAAAGAATTAAATGCAGAGCCCGGGAGCAGAACAAACCCCCCATCGTTCATTATATAAAAATAAAATAAAATAAAATAAAAACACAAGGTCGTGATATATGTGTGACGCGTCTAATACAACATCTTGACGGTATAGGTACTACGTGTGGAACCAAATTGTGTCCAAATTCACCGAGAGATGGTTGGTGTAAATTTATTCATCACTTCCTATCGAGAGACCCACCCACACACGGCAATCGCCTGATGTATAGTTGCGTTATTCAGCCGCAATCAACACGTCGGACGAAAAGAATCGTTTGGAATTCCAAGGTTATATAAGCCGAAAAAAAAACCCCGAAACTATTCTTTTCGCATGCACAGAGCAGCAGACACACGGGGGCAATCACGAACAATGAACGCGTTCACTCCTTTCGGCGTTCCGAGGGGAGCCCCGAACTCATTTCGAAATGCACAAAACGGTCCCGCCTATATGCTGCAGTGAACTGAACGGAGAGACACATAATTGAGTGTAATTGACCACATCATCATGGGCCGGAATATTAGATAATAGTTGCAGGCCTGACGGCAAACGATGGGGACACTCAAAGGGCTGAATAATATCTAACGATTCAATCGTGAATATGATTAGACAGCAGTAGTCGGCGTGCGGGATTGACACCATGACTCGGCGAATATAGCGCGGAGAATTGATGGCTGTCGTTGCCCCTGCGGTTAGACCGCAGGATTCACTGGAAGAAGCGTGTGTGTGCAGCCTAGTATATAAGTTGGATATACACTATATACTTATTATTATGCAAGAGACTTTTGATGGTATTTTTTGGCAGCAGGTCGACCTCAAAAAAAGGAAAACGTTTCTGACGCTGTTATTATCAAATAGTGTCGTTTTTTTTCGGTTTCATTTTCACCTTTCAAGGAGATAGTCGACGTGTGACTTGATCGGCGTTTTTCCTTTTCTCTCTGTGCAATTGCTCTTGTTATGTTCGGCGATAGACCTTTTAGATTTTATTTTTAGATGCTCAATTTCAAGATCAGATGAGATTGGAAATCATTTTGAGTCTAATCTTTGCTCTGCTGTTCCAATATAAAATCAAATGCCCCGCCTAGACTTTGACCTTTAGTACGGAAGCCAAGGCTAAATATGTGCTGCTGCTGTGAATCGCTCTGCGTGTAGGTATTGACTCACTCTTTCAAGCGGTTATTATAAATCTTAGGTCGTTTTCTATTGTTTTCTTGCTTGTATAAGAGCAACCTTTTTTTGGGCTTGCGGGACAATCGTTCTATCTGAAAGGGCGGGACAATTGACCCATAAATTTTCAAATCTTTCGGGCGCCACACGGCAAACATTTGTGGATTTGAAAAATATATACTGATTTGGGGTGTGTCAATCGATTGGAATTCGCATCGGTAATCACTCAAAAGTGAACGCAATCAACATAACAAGATCAAGGCGTTAAAAGAAAAATAATTCGAGACGGTAGTTACAAATCAAATTCTCCGACATACTCTCAAACGTGTAAATGTCTGGAGGATAGCTGCTGATTTAACTGGATTCGGATGTTCAAGTCGAACTAGCTTTTCAACAGACAAATAATTGTTAGACGTCCATCAAACTGGACTACATTTATTTGTTTAGATAGGCTACTGCCCGGGAGGACCACCATCTTTATATGATGTGAGGAAAGGAGATTGAATGGTGTAACAGATTGATTGATTGGCTGGCAGAGTGAAAAAGATTGAATTTCTCATCACGGAGTTGAGTGATTTTCTGATTTCTCGACAATCGTGCTGTGCGTCTTGTAACTAATCGCGTCTGAAAGACTCTCGACGGCACTTGGTTTTATACGACGGTGGTTCACATAATCACATGACTCGAAACACGACCGCACGTATTAATCGCCTGATAATTGGATCTCACGAAATCTATTCGTGGGTGAAAATATAATCTCGGTGGGGATCATTCATTCGTTCTTTCCCTTTCATTTTTTATTTTGTTTCCACCTGCTAGATATTTCATCGCTTGTGTTCACAACACCGTTAACACAAGAAAAGAAAACTTCTGTTGCTCCCAGACTAGGTTAATAAAGAATCGAGCTTACATTCATATGTTGGCCCCGAGTGTTATTTTCAAATGTCAACCAAAGTAACTCTGTCATCACTCGTCTGATACCGAGCAGCTATTCTACAGAAACAATGTCTTACCTTCTTCTTCCTAGCTGTGTTAGCGATTGGCCAACTGCCGACGACCGGAATTTATTTATTCACAGCGGGAAGCCCACCACACTGTGTCATCAATGGAATTAATTAATTCGCTGAGAATAAGCAAGTCGGGTGTAGTTCACCTTCTTACCGCTAGATGTCCCCGATTCTTACGGCATAATCGACCACTAGAGGGCCTTTCAACCGGAAGCTCGTCTGCAGTGTTAAGTTGTATTTCAATCACCACTCACGACTCACGTCTCACGTCGGCGGTCGGCTGTTTGGCGCCTTTTTTCAGTCAGCTCAAACACCGGCATGCCCAAACACCATGGCTCAAACTTAAAATTTAGTGAGGTTGTTGCCAAAACAAGATAGTGTTTCAAAAAGCCAAAGATTACCTTATGGATGCAATTTTACCAAGCTGAAAAGAAGTGAGGCATACAATAATTGCAGTCAATTTAGTTCTGTGTCTTAACTCTGAATCGGCAAAGTACCTGAGGCAATGAACTAAAGCGTTCAGTGTCAGCCTCACCTACCTATTCAAACTGCCATACAATTCTTACTTGCCCTGAAAAAACAAGAACTCCAATATCAAGTTTAGGTCAGCAGAAGCAGCAACCCCATCAGTTTGAACAGCAATTGCTTGCATGTAAAAAGGCCCTTTGTCAAGTGCTACACAATATCAGCTTGGAGTCAGTGCTACCACATCCTGTTGACAAACGAGCATAAAGGTACATACAATATAAACTACCTAGTTTTTTAAATTAAATAACTTAAAGTTTGTTTTATTTTAGGCAAGAACAAATCCTTTCAGATGGTAAACTTGAGAAAGAAGTTTGGTCAAAGAAATGAAAACAAAGGACAAATGGAAACGGAGGAAGTTGTGAGAAGGTGCAGCTGGCAGAAGTGGATTATGAATTCATGCTACAGTTTCATGTGGAATCTTAATCCAAAGTAGAGCCCGAAGAACCGCCCACTACCAACAGAACTCAATCCACACACAGAAACTGGCATGATTGTGGCATGCACTTGCTGTGTTTCTGGGGGAGTCGCAAACACTTGAACGTGAAGAGAAAAAGGAAGTAGACCAAAAAAGAAGAAAATAAAGAACAAGAAAAAGAGATGCATATCAACTACATATACTGCGCATAACACCAAAGGCATCAAGTAATAGAAAAAACATTTTTAATTATTTTTGATTCCCTAATCAATGAACATTTTATTTTTCTTAGAGGACCTGGAAACACATGAATGAAGATGTTCGTCGTCACGGCCGATCTTCGCAGAATCTGTCGGGTGGTACCCATGTGCCTCAACAGCTAGTTTCTTCAGATTGACCCACGTCTTCCCACGTCCCACGTAGGTAATCGATTTGACTTACCTTGTTTGATTTATCTATTGTTTTTTCTTATTCTTCTGAAAGTGTTCGTTTAGCGATGGTGTCTAGTCAGCAGAACTGTTTATTCTGAATCGCAGGGGTTTAGCTCACGATTGCAGGTTCCCAATCTTTCCAGGTGGAATTTTTATAAACTTAAAGAGCTTACGTATTATAAGTACGCGTGCTTATGACGCTGGGATTTCGCTTTTTTAAACTAAAAGGTCTTCTTTTATTGAATTAAATAATAAATAGTTAGAAATTTCGTTACTTCGTAGCAGCGCCTTCCCTTTTTTCTTACTTCGCCCCTTTGTTCAACGTTTGCAAGAAAGTGTTGGGTGACAAAAAAGTTAAAATGGAATTCAGTTCAACGTCGTTTTTCGGGTTTGTCAGACTTACAATGGTGTTTGCTGGTCCGACCATCTTCGTTTCCTTGCTTTATTGTAAAGCCTTTCAGTGTAAAATTCGGCGTTCATTTATTGTATCCGTAATTCTAGTGTCTTAACAAGTTGTAAATTGGAAACGTCTATTTGACGCCTCGACAACAATTCTGCAAATCGATGGAATTTGACTGCCTACATGTCTTTTGTGTATTTGTAAATCGTCTGCCACACGGAATCACAATTCTAAACTGCCATGTCTGAAACTTTGTGTCATTCGTTGAATAGTTTATATTGATCGTCAGAGGAACTAAAGGGCCGTCAGCCACTTAATACCACGGGATGGCGCGTGCTGTGAGTAAGTGAAAAGTAGGAAATAATCAACTAAAAACAAACCAAACTGCAGGTATACGCATATCTGTGCTAATAATTTTTGTTTTTATTCTTTAGAAGTGCTCTAACGTAAGTTCCCTTCTGGCGAGCGTCA
Organism: Daphnia pulex; assembly: GCF_021134715.1. Lineage (NCBI taxonomy): Eukaryota > Metazoa > Arthropoda > Branchiopoda > Diplostraca > Daphniidae > Daphnia > Daphnia pulex. The sequence continues at coordinate 1,821,321 of NC_060027.1, forward strand.
TGGGCTTCGTTGTCACGCATCAAATGCCAATCTATTCATTCTGATTACAGCGTGTATTTACGGCGACGTGTCTCGAAGAAAATGTCAAGAGAGGATCGTGATCTTTTTATTTCTCAGGTAAGCACAGCTCATTTTATTTTTATGTATTTCAACTCTTCAAAAATGAAATGCATGTAACAGAAAAAATGACAACATGTTGTAATAATTAATCAGCTGTTCCCCAACACTGGAAAAAGATTTGCACTGCTTGGTAGCAACTGGTTAGTTTCAACTGATTTTGAAAGTTTCATTCGTTAAATCAGGAAATTCTTAATCATAATATTCTTTAACTATGGTTCTCAACTTTCTCGGTCTTGACGTTTGCCTTTGCGCTTAACCCATCTGTGTTCGATTGCTTCGCTGTTTTCAGAAAATTCCCTTTGAAGGTTTTTATATTGTAAAGCGTCCCCCCCTATTTTACGCTTCCGCAAGCGCTCTTGCAACCAGTCCTCTGGATTTTGAAGCTTCGTTGTATTCTTGAGTAATTTTCCTCCCAAGGTATTCGACTTCGTGATGGTCAATCTAAACCACACCTCAAATAGTCGGTAGTGAAATGTTTACAAACTTTTGCCATCACTTTTAGCGGTTCCCTTTCGAAAATGGGTTTCAGCCAATTCTCATTGACCGAGTGAAATATATATATATATTTCGTATTAATATAAATAAACAGGCATTACCGAGCATACGATTAAAAACAAACAAGCAGATTTCACAAATCCAACAGCGCGAATCACTAAATTAATTTCCCATTTTCACTTACCTCTTAAAAGGACTGTAAAAACGAAGTATACCACTCGATTCACATATAGCTTAGGACTATCTTTTACTGAAGCTGCAGCGTGAATGCCAACGCTTTCGTGTAACAATATGGGGCGACGTCATCAGCGGATAACTTGGGAACGGTTGCTCGGTGTTCCAACGCTAGTCAGCAGTTTGAATGTACAGCGGAGTTCAATGCCGCAATGTAAAATCTCCGGGATTTCCGTCCGTGGTAAAGCCTTGAGGCGCTAGAGAAGTTTTTATTTTTGGTCATGAGTCAAGTCTAGCTCATACGTACACAATTTAACATGTTGAATGTTAAATATTTCACGCGACGATAATTTGCAGATTAAATTGGACGTCAAACATTGGGTAAAACCCTGATTCGATCAGCTTTTTTTTATACTGCTGTTGGCATCTTACTCATTGCTCTATTTTACGTTATGCAAATACAATCCGTCGTTACTTTTCCATCCAATGCCGGATGTGTATTAGCACTGGTACCGGTCGGCATCGGTTGCCATCAGTTGCCAACAACACCAAATAAAACAAGGCATTTTCTCGTCGACTTTAAAGACGAGCGGTGGGGAAGAAACAAAAACCACAACTCAAAACTTATTGCCCCTATTTTCCTTTGGATTCCTTACGATCCACTTGATCCTATAATTTTGTAGGTCCATTCGCTGACGAGGATTGGGCATATTTTTTCTTCCGTCATGCCACTTATTTCTTAACTTCCCAGCAACAAATTGCAGGAGGGCGCACAAAGGTAAGATGTTATAGAATAACGCCATATACACGTAGTTGGTGCTATCTATTATATTTGTATTGGCCATACAAGGAGCAAATAAAAATAAAGAGAAATCATTGGAAATGTGAACTGGGTCGGTGTAACCGCCATGTCCGGATGCTTGGTGTGTCGGGTGGTCTTAGTTGAAATGCCGGAAGTCCATCGCATTGCTAAAAGTATCAAAATAGAACCACTTAATTATTCGACTTGTTGATTAACATTTGACTGTCTTAAAAAAGCCATTTTGCGTAACATGAACGGGTAATAAAACGTGCGAGTGGGCCTGTACCTTGGTAGTCTAACAGTACGAAGATTTGCATACTCTGATACAGACAGCCTTGTTAGAAGCGTAGTAGCATTTCTGCAGGCACGCGGTGCACACGGCAGCTTTGTCAATTTCTTCCACTAACGCCTCCTTGATAGCGTCGCCCTCGCGCATCGAAATAGCTGTTGGGAAATCAAATCATTTGTGTCAGGCGAAAATTGAATCTTTCAATCGAAAATGGGCGATACCTTCTTCTCCTTGTACTTCACTGTCGACTGGAACAGCAGATGAGCCGGGTAAAACGGCAGCGCAAATGGCGACGAAGAAGACCTGATTTAACACAGCAACCAAGTCAATTTCATATCTTATTTAGAGTTAACTAATAAAGGCATTACATGGCTTATTATTGATTTTTACAGAATCAGTGTCTAAGCCTGCCCAGTGTCAGAAATAAGAAGGAAATACAAAACTTGACAGACTTTGACACAGAAGCAGACAAAAAATTCAAATTGTTTTGCTTACCATCTGAATAATGAAATTCATTTTTTAGGGCGATGTGTTGCTGCTGTTGGAAGAAGATGAAAGCGAATGATGAAGCTCGAGGCCCTTTCACATCTCATCGACGTCTATTTATACTCGGATCACGGACGCTGTCACGTTGAGCTGCTCATTTAGGACACGTGGAAGAGCGTAGGTGTAAGTACACATCTGCCAATCCGTCGATGTCCAATTTGTACGCATTTAGACGTGTAAACGCTCAAACTCTGCCGAACTCTGCTAAAACAGGTGGGTAATTTCGAAGGCTATTCAGATTAAATCAATAAAAAAAAGTATGGGAAAAATTGTCGGATGTTGACTTTGTTCCATAATCGAAAGCAGGTCGTCACTGGGCATCCGTTGGTCGACGCTGTATCTAGTCAGCAGGCCCATATTTATTCTGACTCGCAGGTGTTGCTCACGATTGAGCAGGATCCCAATAATCCTAGGTCGAATTTTTATTAATTTAAAGGGCTTACGATAAAAATACGCGCGCTATAACGTCCACCGTTATTGGATTCGCGAAAAGATTTACGTAAAATCGCGCATACTTATTACTGAACTGTTCTCGAGCAACTCAGCAAGTCAGAAAAACTTGGGCCTGCTGACTAGATACAGCGTCGACCAACGGATGCCCAGTGACGACCTGCTTTCGATTATGGAACAAAGTCAACATCCGACAATTTTTCCCATACTTTTTTTTATTGATTTAATCTGAATAGCCTTCGAAATTACCCACCTGTTTTAGCAGAGTTCGGCAGAGTTTGAGCGTTTACACGTCTAAATGCGTACAAATTGGACATCGACGGATTGGCAGATGTGTACTTACACCTACGCTCTTCCACGTGTCCTAAATGAGCAGCTCAACGTGACAGCGTCCGTGATCCGAGTATAAATAGACGTCGATGAGATGTGAAAGGGCCTCGAGCTTCATCATTCGCTTTCATCTTCTTCCAACAGCAGCAACACATCGCCCTAAAAAATGAATTTCATTATTCAGATGGTAAGCAAAACAATTTGAATTTTTTGTCTGCTTCTGTGTCAAAGTCTGTCAAGTTTTGTATTTCCTTCTTATTTCTGACACTGGGCAGGCTTAGACACTGATTCTGTAAAAATCAATAATAAGCCATGTAATGCCTTTATTAGTTAACTCTAAATAAGATATGAAATTGACTTGGTTGCTGTGTTAAATCAGGTCTTCTTCGTCGCCATTTGCGCTGCCGTTTTACCCGGCTCATCTGCTGTTCCAGTCGACAGTGAAGTACAAGGAGAAGAAGGTATCGCCCATTTTCGATTGAAAGATTCAATTTTCGCCTGACACAAATGATTTGATTTCCCAACAGCTATTTCGATGCGCGAGGGCGACGCTATCAAGGAGGCGTTAGTGGAAGAAATTGACAAAGCTGCCGTGTGCACCGCGTGCCTGCAGAAATGCTACTACGCTTCTAACAAGGCTGTCTGTATCAGAGTATGCAAATCTTCGTACTGTTAGACTACCAAGGTACAGGCCCACTCGCACGTTTTATTACCCGTTCATGTTACGCAAAATGGCTTTTTTAAGACAGTCAAATGTTAATCAACAAGTCGAATAATTAAGTGGTTCTATTTTGATACTTTTAGCAATGCGATGGACTTCCGGCATTTCAACTAAGACCACCCGACACACCAAGCATCCGGACATGGCGGTTACACCGACCCAGTTCACATTTCCAATGATTTCTCTTTATTTTTATTTGCTCCTTGTATGGCCAATACAAATATAATAGATAGCACCAACTACGTGTATATGGCGTTATTCTATAACATCTTACCTTTGTGCGCCCTCCTGCAATTTGTTGCTGGGAAGTTAAGAAATAAGCAATGAGTAAGATGCCAACAGCAGTATTAAAAAAGCTGATCGAATCAGAGTTTTTACCCAATGTTAATAGTGGTTATCAGCCTTGTCAGGAAAACTAAACAAATATGGAAATAAGTTACTATTCTTAATTTACTAAATTTAGTTGGGGTGCGATATAAATTTTATATCACATCACGAATGGTGGTGATGTAATGTTGTTTTTTTTTGTTTTGTTTTTTTGCTGAAGGTCATTTTTTTATATGCAGTTGCAAAGTTCAATATTTCGTTCCTGAAATTTTGTTTCTTCCTAGCAACGCCTCCAAATGTCTTCCCTTTCTTCTTAATTCGCCCCAATTTTCAACGTTGACAAGAAAGTGTGGGGTGACAAACAAAGTCGAAACAAAACTTCGAAGGGCGTTGCCGCTGTCAGTTCAACGCCAATATTTGTATTTGCCAGACGTTAAATTGTGTCGATAACGACTAATGGCGGTTGTCAGGCCGCCCAGCATCGCCTACATTTTTAATTGTTTAGCCTTTTTTATAGTGAAATAGTCGGTGTTTATTTAATGTTGTTCGCAATTCTATTATGTTAACGAGTTGTATCTAATTTGACGCCTCGACAACAGTGCTGCAAATTGGTGGAGTTGATGCGTGACTGCATAAATGCTATTTGTGCCTTTGTGCGATAAAACGGATGCCACACGCAATCCGAATTTTAAACTGCCCATTTCCGAACAACTTGGCTTCGTCATTCGTCTAGTTTATTCTGAGCGCCAGTAACTATAGGGACGTCGGTCACTTGAAATAGGTCGGAATGGATTTAACCAGTTTCTTCTTTTAGCTGTAGAGTGGGAAAAAGTTCTTAGTAACCGATCAACAACGAAAGCTGCGGTAGTCCTTTGCTCTTTCTCTATCACAAAATGACATTGAAAATGAAGTTGTATCAGTTTTTATTTTTATTTCCCGTGATCGGCATTTGTTATTCACTTCCGCAAACTCTACGCCAACTGCCTCAACCTTCTGATGTTATTTTTAACGAGCATCCGTTGTCGGAGACGACGAAAATAAATAATCAACTCGTGGGGCTGACGACGAGTGAACACCAGAAGTTGATTCATTCACCAACAGGTAACATATTTTGTCATTTTAAAACTCCATCACGAAATTACCTTCAACTCCTGTAGAGAGAAACGAAAATGGGCAGGTTTCTTCTTATTCACCTGATGCCTTTCATCCGACGGTTCCAACCGAACGTCCTCACATTCCCATTGCCGAACCCAATTTTCCAAGAGTGGCCGTTCCGTTTACTATTGGCATGTGGGTCCTTGGCATCTGCATAGTCAAGACAGGTATAATTAACCATTTTCTATTTACTATATTTTCTATTATTCCCACATTTTCCTTGTCAGTTGTGAACGGTTGGCCGAAATTGTTAGCCTGGTTCCCCGAAACCTGTTGCTTGATCGTCGTCGGGTTCGCCGTCGGGGGCATTTTGTACGCTACCAAAACGCCCGTGCTGTCCCCGCTGTCGTCGACCATCTTCTTCTTCTGTATGCTGCCGCCCATCATTTTGGATGCCGGTTATTTTATGCCCAATCGGCTCTTTTTCGACCATTTCGGCACAATTCTCCTCTTCGCCGTGGTGGGGACAATATTCAACGCCATTTGTATAGGTAAGATGATAAATTAACGATGTTACTGGACAACTACTTAATTCTGTGTCATTATTTTAATTGAAGGTGTTAGTCTTTGGGCCTGCGGTTTGTCCGGTCTTTACGGTTTCGAGATTTCTTTGCTGGAAACGCTCCTTTTCTCATCTCTTATTTCCGCCGTGGATCCAGTGACTGTACTGGCAGTTCTTGAAGAAATTCACGTTGATAAAGTTCTCTACATTATTGTCTTTGGAGAATCATTGATGAATGATGCTGTCTCTGTGGTAGGCCCGATATTTATTTAGTTATTTAAATTTACCTCAAGTAGAAGTTCCTTTGTTTCTAAATTCTTATTCATATTTTTCAATTAGGTTCTGTATAACATGTGTGACTCATACGTCACTCTCGGCGCCGACAAAATCGAAACGGCAGACGTTTTTACCGGATTCGCCGCTTTTATTGTTTTGGCTCTTGGCGGAACGATTATTGGCATCGTTTGGGGATTCCTGGCCGGTTTCGTCACCAAATTTACCCACCGTGTTCCAGTCATCGAGCCCGTCTTTGTGTTCATTATGAGCTATGCAGCTCTAATTAATGCTGAAACCTTTCAGTTGTCAAGCATTCTTTCGTAGGTCACATTTTTACTTTACGTCTAGATTACATTGACGTAAATTTTTATCCATTAGAGTCATGTTTTGCGGGATCACAATGAAGAACTACGTGGCAGAGAATGTGTCGCCCGCTTCCCTGACGACCATCAACAAGGGACTGAAGGCAATCAGCAATTGTTCTGAATCGATCATATTTATGTTCCTAGGCATCACTACGGTCAACGACCATCACGAGTGGAACACGGCCTTCATTCTACTCACCGTATTTTTCTGCACGCTCTACAGAGCAATCGGTAAAAATCCCCTAACATCTTTTGTACGGTAAATATCAATTCCGTTTTTTAAAATCTGATTTGCGGTTGCAGGCGTTTTTATCCTGTCGGAAATCGCCAACTATTTTCGCCTTCACAAACTGAATTTTGTCGAAAAGTTGGTCATGTCTTACAGCGGATTACGTGGAGCCATCGCCTTTGCTTTGGTCCTCCTCATCGATCCCAGTCGCATCCCCCGTCAGCCGCTTTTTGTTACCGCGACCATCACTGTCGTCTTCTTCACCGTTTTCTTCCAGGTTAGTTCGATTTGGCTTGTCACTTTCCCACGCCGTAATCGAATTTCATCAACAGGGCATCACCATCCGGCCGCTTGTGAGATTCCTCAAGGTGAAACAAGAAGAACACCAGGAGAAAACGATGAACGAACGTCTTCATGAAAGGGTTAGATATGTTCAATTTGACTATTACAGCGTTGAAAACTAATTCATTTTAATCATCACTAGATGCTTGATTATACGATGGCGGGAGTCTTGGATGTGTTGGGTCAATGCAACAGTATCAAAATTCGTAACAAGTGAGTTTACTTTTTCTTTTACAGTACGTCCATATTGAAATGCGTTGACATTCATGCGAATCTGGTTGCGCTGTTATCCATCGACTAACATGTTAAACAAAGGTTCAAGCAGTGGGATTACGCTTACATCCGCCCTTGTTTGTTCCGCGGAGAGAAACACCGTGAACCTAAAATCACGGAGACCTACTGGGCATTGAGAATTCTCGAGGCAACTAAATTGGCCCGATGCAATCACACGAACTCGACACAGTCTGGTTCCGATTCCTTGGCTAATTCCAACCGTTCGTGCAGCAGTAGCGGCCTTGTAGCGAGAAAATCGTCGCCGCAGTCAATGTATCGTGATATCCTTACGTTTACGATTTGCCTTAACTAGAAAAACAATTTTTAAATGATTTGTTTTTAGGGAGGGTGCAGCTCGCAATTTGAACACATCGAAGCGCGAACCATCGGCAAAAGGAGAAATTCGGGATCCTGCTGAGGTGTGCCATCGTCACGTTGCCTGCAAACTTTATCGTTGCAAGGTGAGATGTAACCAACAAATGAATTTGTGCAGTCCTGATCATCTTGTTCCGTTTAGAGCGTTGGGCATTCAAGATGTTGTCGTCACGTAGTCAGTCGTGACTGCGATCTGTCGAGCGATTCCAATAGTGCGAAATCAATTACCAACTCGAACTTCATTCCGAAAGGAAAAACGAATCGTGGTTACGACGACGTAGAAGATGAAGTTTTATTTCGTTCCACAGACTCCAATCCAGGTAAATGCCTAGTTTGTTTTGTGCCATTTAATTCCCTTGTGACTCTTAAAAATTCACCTTAGATGGAGAAGAACAACTCAGTACTTCAACGGTGCCAGCCTCTGCATCGTGCGAACCGAACGCTAATTCACGCATCTCTGCTCAATTTATAAAATAATAACCAAACTTTTATCACAGAAATATTTTGAATGCATCCTAATAAAAGTCTAGAAGATTAGATCTTGACTTGGCTATTTGATTGGATCAAACTGTGACTCGTCGTTTATAATTATTGTATCATTGGTGGGAATAGTTATCAACTGTAAGGATAGCAGGATACCGTTTGTCTCTTTAACTCTTTTTTACTTATTCATTGTTTTTGTGAATATATTTTCATAGCCCATATTTAATTTTTTGTTTAGATAAACGCGTCCATAGTTGATTGGAAAAACTCTGTCCTCGTGTACACCCATGTGAGTGTGTAAGTATTCACGAGGACCTAATCAACTGATTTCTGTGGATGGAGCACTTGCTGTGGATGGCTGGTTTCATTTCCCGGGCTTCAAGGTAGGAAACATGTTTCTCTATATTCTTCTTTTTTGACTAGTTGGTGGCGTCGTATGATTATTCCTGAGCTAGACTGCAACTATTTTCTCTCAACTCTTAACAACTGAATCGCATTTCAGCTGAGTGCGTTTTACACTGAAATGAGTAACGGTGGGACAGGCTATTTAAATCAATTTGCGAAATACGAGAATCAGTTTGAGTAAAGAAGTTAATATATTTCTTCAGAATAATTATGACGGTGACGATTGTATCCACCATTGCCTCCGTAATTCCTGTATCCTTGATAACGGCCATGCTCTTCGCCGTAGCGTTCACCGCTATTCCCGCCCAAGTATTCACCACTATATCCGCCTCGACCTGTAATCCATAGGAGAGAACTCAAATTAAAGTTTAAAACAGAGTTGAACAACGATATCTGTCTGCTTGAAATTAACGGTCCAATGCTTTTTTTATACTAGACACATAATAGGTGTATAGAAAATACGTTGGTGACGCATTATATTGTCGCGTATGGTTTAGCACAGACGTCGATCAGCAGACAATTCTGGGAAATTACGATAAGGGGACGACTAACGACGATGACATAAGGTCACCTTGGTCCCCTCTACTTTAAAGACGACCCCCTGTAGACTTAAGGTAGACGAGTTTGGCCCTGACTGGTGTGTGGATCTCTCCATTTGACTGGTGTTGGGCACTGTCGTCCGTTTTCGTGTCTTGGGAGTGACGGCAGTGCATGTGCTTTGGCGGAGGCTGGGCTCGTGCAATCGTGGAGCCAGCTCCGTGAAACTGCAGTACTGGTCGGCCACAGCAACGTGAAGCCCGCATTGACTAGCCCGTGACAATATATCTCGTGTCGATAGAAAGAAAAAGAAAAAAAGAAACGGCAATTTGATAAAAACAGCTTTCGTTTTCAGTCAGAACGAGAAAAGCACCAAATGTTATTTTCGAATATTTATAGCCTATATTTTAGTAAGTAGACGAACATGCAAATAGCAAATGTATTCGGTGTTCCAAATTGTTCTCTCTACACCTTTCATTTCAAGACAGAATTAATATGCTGTTATTGCTGTGTCTTAGGACAGAGAAAGAAATCTATAAGTGTGTCTATGTATAGGATGAAATCAATCATAAGAATAGCTACCGTTATCTCTGCTGCAATTCATTGATTATATATTTGGACAACAACATCTTACACAGATTGCCACCTAAATCATAGAAAAACGAAATTGAACGCAATCTTCAGTACGCGTCAAATCGAGCTGATGATAATGTCAAACATTATTCGACGGTGTCAACTGCTGCCTCGACTTCGGTAGTGTCTTCGTCATATGTTCCCCACCACCACTTCCATAGGTGAGAAGACGGAACGGGAGCGAATTCGACTTCCACAGCAAGAGAATCGGGATCAACCGGCTCCACTACAACAGACTCCAGATCTACCAGGGTAGAAAGTTCGTCAGCCGGAAGAGGGGCGGGTTCCACAACCGCAAGGGTAGCAACAACTTGGACCGCTTCCAGGTTAGTGGGTTCCTCATCAGCCGTAAGACGAGCAGCTTTCATGGCGGCTTCAAAGTTTTTCCGCCACAACAAGTATAATCTGCTGCTTTCGGTGTCTCTTTGGGTTTTCACCGTTTCTTTCTCGGCTTTCTTGTCTTCCTTCGTCTTCCTCGGGTAGAAGCGGTGGTGAGTTCTGGTGGAGTTGTGTCTCTCAGCCGCATCATGCTTATTCCATCCGTGTTCCGATTTCTTGCCGTGGGCCGTTTCCGTAGCTGCCATGCAAAGAAATACAGGGGAAATAATTTTAGTAACTCATCATGGGAGATTAATACGACACACAAATAATTAAAACGCTAAAATCTGATTTTACCATTTTCCTCTGATGCTGGATTGGCGGCCGTCGTGATGACGCAAACCAGGAAGACCAACGCCAAGATGCTCAATACCTGCAGGTAACATTTGCAAAATGATTGAAATTATTATGACCACAATTTAAAAATGAATGTGTATAACTTTTACCTTGAAACTCATGATGTGATTTTCAGCGAGTGAAAATTGTTTAAAGACTAAAACAATCTGTGACTTGAACTAGCCAATGCACCGGGTTATATAGTGGGGAAAAGAAGTCAACTAAAACTGAAATCGTGCGTTTTGAAATGTTAGTGGGGTTGGCAAATCGCTTCTTTACACGTCCACAGCAGAGGCCGATTATCGATTATTGGCGCGCTATTTGGTTTCATGTTGTCACTCGTACTCCACGACCTCGATTACCTGTAAAAATAGCTCAAACGTGACTTTTATAATTCGGCTAGATCAGACTAAATGAGATTTTCAAATTATATTTCAAATATCACAATTGTTTTCAAACGTTTGCTGGATAGAATTCGAACGATGGACATCCTAACTTTTCTATTGTCAATTCATATCCATGGCATTAAATGATTAAAGATAGTACATAAGAAGACCGATCGGCGATTGGACTCTAATAAATGTACCCTAAGTCACAGTTGTTCCGCCGGAGTGTTACTCCGGAGCATTGAGGGATCTTAAAAATTCTTATTATTTCTTCAGATTTTTTTAGTCAGCTAGATATCATATTAAAGGTATATTATTACATAGGGGATCGTTTTTTTGCCGTGTTGAAATATGCTTTGTTATTTATGTTTTAAAACTATACCATTAGACATCGGATTTATCCAGTAGGAACCAGTTCAATCCAAATATACCCAAATTGCCACGTTAGCAGTTGATCGAATGTCGCTCTTGGTGGCCAACTGATCGAATTAAATTGCGCAAATTAATCGAAAGTCACGTTCGAGATATTTGATGATGGGATCGTTTTATTCGCAATCGCCATGTACTTGGCTAACTGTAGTTCATATTGCTATAATGTGAAACCATTGGCACCTGCCAAAATTGAGATTTCTGGACGTGTCGTTCAAATGCCAATGGCCGACAGCCACGTCAGTAATGATTCACGATGGCCAATATTCCACTATAAAAGCCGCTGTGCCGTCCCGTTAATTTCACAGATATTTTCTGATCTTCAAACAGTTTAATACACTCGCTGAACTCTTCATCATGAACTTTAAGGTAAAAGTTAATAGTTTAATTTTGTCTTTTTCAATTTATATGGTCATAAGAAATTCAATCATTTTGCAAATCATGTCACCTGTAGGTATTTAGCGTCTTGGCTTTGATGGCCCTGGTTTTTGTCTTCACGACAACCGCCGATCCAGTAGCAGAGGAACATGGTAAAATCTGATTTTAACGTCTTATATTATTTGTGTCGTTATTTCCCGCGGTGGTTTGTAACTATTATATTTGGGTGATTCTTGTTTATTCGCATTTCAGTTTCCGAAATGGTCCAAAACACTAAACACGCTTCGGAGGATCATCACGCTGCTGCTGGAAAAGCCAATGCCGCCCACTCTCATCACGTCAAAAAGGTGAAGGACGGAAAGAAACACGAGCCCAGCAGAGATTCCCGTGAAGCGAAAGCTGCCCAGCAGCACAAGAAAGAAACCCCAGCAGTACCCATCAAAGCCAGTAATGGCAAGAAACCTTATAAATTTCTCCCGAAAGCAGCTTAGGCGGCCCATTAAGTTAGTTCACCGCTTATAGGTTGATGTATTCTTCGCTTCTCTCCCTGACGACCCTCGGCCCTTTCCATTTCATTTATTTTTTTCGTTGATTGTATTAAAAACAACCCGTTTTTATAAATACAACGACACATTGCTTTGCAGAGATATAATACTAGTAGCCTAAGCAGGCCATCTTCAGTGTGTTTCAATTCGAAAAAAAAAAGATATATGGTTATTTGAATAACGATTAGTGGGTTGGTGAACAACGATGTCAACTTAGCCAAATTTGTCATTGCAACTTTGTCCATTTTGGTGGATAGTAGCAAGTTCAAACTTGTTTTTTTTTTCTCTACCTAACGGATTTCAACAGATTTTAACAGGACAGTAGGAACTTACATGCTCAAAATTGAAATAGGGCTTGCTTTCGTTTCATCTACCAGTTTCCAAAAACAGATAAAGTTAAAGATTTATGGTGACTGAAGTAATTCTGAGTCCAGGCCAATGATTTGTAGTTGGTGACAAAGTTTAATACATACATGGAATGGTTATTGGGTAAGCCAGATTTCTTTTTCAAATTTTTTTCAGCATACAACACCTCAACGCCATCTAGAAACCATGATAACAATTGCTTGTTATTTCATCTTGGCTTAAGAGGGTCCTGGATTTTCAGTCTAAAAGTTTTCAAATGTCAATCAAATTTCAGTCCAAATGTAATTATCTGCAGGTTACATGAAAATTCTTACTTTTATCTTCTTCGAGAGTGTAGGGGTGCTCACGGCTCAGTGTAACTTGATGAGATGAACTACTAGATACTTAAATCACAGCTTAAATAAACCCCATCCGCCGTTTTTTTTAAATTAGCGGATGTCGAACGCGAGTAGAAAACTTTTTTATCCTTTTTTTGAGCGGTTTGGATTTGTGAGAGGATCGATTTTGTATCTATCGATATCTTAAATTCTTTAGCTGTTTGGGCTAATTAGAAGATTAATGTCGTCTGCTTCGTTTTGTTCTAGTTCAAAAAGAGTTCGAGTTCGTTTAAGTGAGTAAAGTTCCGAAAAAGAGACAAAGTGACGGACGAGACAAGAAAACAGAACGAACACTTTTCTGGAAACGTTCGTGGCAGCAGAACAAATAAAATTTCAAAACTCTGGTCGTCGTGTGAACTCTGGTGTCGCAGATCTCCTTGATCTCTACCCAATGCTGTTTATAGCAGGTAAATAGAACTAAAATTACAAATGGAATGATTATGGGAGCTTTTACAGAAGAGAAACCTGTTCCAATTTTGTGAATATGCTGAACTAGACATTTATTACGTAAGCCCCCTGTTGATGCATGGAAGTTTGTTTGCACTGTAACCCTTTGCTTTGTGCACATTTGAGGCCTGGGCCAGTCATCATAACAACACGATGTCTAGGTTTAGCTTGTGTTGGTATTGACATGTCATCAGCAACAATCTCATCGCTTGGATGTGTATTACTGGACATGCAAGATATTTGATTATGATGCATGACTTGCATAAATGAGTGTATCATGGAAACCTTCAATTCTCCCATTTATAAAAATCAGGGTTAACCCACTTTTTCAATTATCTTATCTTCGACTTTCCTCACTAGTTCAATGTTTCTGTAAATATTTTTCGTAACTAATTTTAAAATCTTTTTGTTTAGCAAACAGCAAGCATTGTTTGATTGGAAAAACTCTGTCCTTGTGTACACCCATGTGAGTGTGGGAGTATTCACGAGGGCGCCGTTTTCCCGCCATTAAACTTTTTTCTACGCATGAAGCACCTGTGGATGCCTGGCTGTATTTCCCGGGCTTAAAGGTAGGAAACATCTATCTCTATATTCTTCTTTTTTGACTAGTTGGTGGCGTCGTACAATTATTCCTGAGCTAGGCGATTGACTGCAACTGTTTGAGCTCTTGCCGTTTTTGTTGACTGAGTTAGGGTTCATTTTGAAATCATTTGTAGAACAACTGCAGATCAGGCTTGTTTTGTTTTGTTCCTCACTTTGTCTTGTATCCCAAACTATTTTAACTTTAAACACTTCATGACTTCAAGCAAAGTGTAACTAGAAAATTGTTTGACCATGAGATACCTGCCGCCACACCGGCACCTCCTCCTTTAGTGGGATATTGCGTGGGAAAGTTTAATTGTGGGTCTTGGCACAAGCTCAAAGCTCAAACCAAATTGGCGGGTAACTGAAATTGCTCAGCAGCGGACAGACGTGGCGGCGCACCGTCCGAAAGTCGGACAATTGTTCCATTTATTGCCGGAGCTACAGGATGGCGAAGATAAGCCAATATGGAACCACATGAATCCCAATTAGAATATTGCATGTTGAAAGATTGGTTGGCCGCATTTGGTTTTGAATTTCATCTCTAGGCGGCCGTTCGGACGAACGTTTCGACTTAGTCGTCCAGACCAGTTTGCGTTCACTCCACAGCGCGATGTGGGCCACTCAGCGACTACATTGTCAAGAAAATAGAATAGGTGCGTACCTACTCAGACGCTAGTATTTGCCATTGTTTAAAATTTGATTTACCGCTTCATATTTCTGCAGAACTACTTCACTCCTATTATTATTCCGTGTAACTCCTTTTTCGTGTACGATCACCGTATACAGAATTCGTTGATACATGAACAAGGTAGCGCATAATGTAATGGAGCCCAGGGGCTTGAACAAAAAGGGTTTTTATCACGCTGTCTGCTGCGCAACGGCATTCTACGACGCAACATTCTTTGAATAACCAAATGAGGTACGAATGTCGCAGAACAATGGACTGAAATCAAGTAATGCGTCAAGGATAGACCCATTACTTGAATCGGGATGGACGCTGTCCTGCATTGACGGTAGAGAAAATTCTTTTGGGGGATCAAATAATGTATTGACAATTTTCTGGGCTCTTTTTGTGGGTTACGCGCTATCATGTACATAATAATAGACCGGAACAAACAAACAAGAGTGACGATTACATACCGACAGATACAGGCGTCGCCTTTGGCGACTAAATTAAGCTCTTTTGCCATATAAGTTTATTTAGATTATCAGTTCTCCTATTTATCCATTTCATTATTAAATTATTGAATTGAAAATTAAATTAGTTGAAGTGGTTCTGATTTCAGTAATGAAGTGCCTACTATCGAATGATCGACGAGACACAGTTCCTCTTGCCTGGGTAGTTAAAACATTAAAATCATAATCCAGGTGAGGTAAAATAATAGCGAATCTGTCGAAAAAATTGAGCGTTGTTGGCTATAACTATAAGATAATTTGTGGTCGAATTTCTTTATTGCCATCAGGGGGATCGGTAATTCATGCGGGAACGAAATTTTTCTTCATCTTTTTAAAAGCCAAAAACACTGGTTTGGTATTCTTCTTGTCAGCGGGAGCGACTGGGACGACGATTTGCTTAACAGCTGCTGGCTGGGCGGGTGCCATGGTTACGGTTTCGTCTTTTTTAACGGGTTTCACTTCCGATTTGGGTGCTTTATCCTCTTTCTTCTCTTCCTTTTTATTCTCTTCTTCTTTCTTGTCGTCTTTCTTGTCTTCTTCTTTCTTTTCTTCTACTTTTGTTTCTTTCTTGTCTTTGTCATTTTCCTCTTCTTCTTCTTCTTCCTTTTCATCATCTGTTTCGTTTTCTTCACCTTCTTTCGATTCCTCTTCTTCTTCGCCTTCCTTGGATTTCTCCTCTTCTTCATTTTCTTTTTCTTCTTCTTTGCTTTCTTCTTCTTCTTCTTCTTTCTCTTCCGACGATCCCGATCCTTCTTCTTCCGACGACTTGGACGACGACTCCTCCGACGATTCGGACGATCCGCCTAATAATCCGTGCGTTTCCTCCGACGATTCCTCAGATGACGACGAATCGTTGGAATGCGATTTGTGAACGTGTTTCTCCACAGTGGGTTTCTCGGTCGATTTGATTTTGAAATAAGTGTTGGTGTACAATTCTTTCTTCTTGTCCTTTTTCTCTTCGGCTGCATCTTTGGGTTTGTGGATTTTAGCCGGGGCGACCACCGATGGCTTGTAGGTAGTGGCAGATGCAACTGTTGTTGGCTTGTCGTTGTTGTACTTTTGTACCGAGGCTTTGGATTTGAAAAAGGTGTTTTTGTACAATCCTTTGGCCGGAGCTGCTGGCGTTGTTGGTGTGGCGACCGCAGGCTTGTAAGTCACCGGTGCGACAACTGCGGGTTTGTACGTGACGACTGGTGCCACAGCAGGGGGTTTGTAAGTGGTTGTTGTTGTTGTTGGGGGTGCTGTTGGCTTGTAGGCTGGGACCAGCGGGACCACTGCTGGTCTGTTGTAAGTGGCAGACGGTTGGGCCGATTTGGATTTGAAGAAAGTGTTGGTGTACGATCCTACTTTAACCGCTGGAGCAACGGCTGGTTTGTAGGTTGTCGTTACTGGGACAACCACGGGCTTGTAAGTGACTGCAGGAGCTACAGGTGATTTGTAAGTTGTTACGGCTGGTTTGTAAGTTGTTGTTGGCACAATTGGTTTGTAGGTTGTTGCAGGTGGTACAGCAATGGGTCTGTAAGTTGTGGCGGAATAAGTGGAGGAGCCCGACTTGTTTTTGAAATAAGTTTTCGGGTAAACCGTCCGATTGGCTGCGGCAGTGTCTGCCGAGTTGACAATCAACCCAGACAGAGCGATCATCCCTATGAAAAACAACTAGACAAACGGAGGATTACATTTTTATCCCAATAGAAAATTAACAACCTATTTTACTAAAACCAATTTGAATGAAATATTATTAGATGAAATTCCGTGTCTACTTTACCATGGACGCGGAGCTGAAGGAGCGACACATTTCGCTTGAGCTAAAAAGTCCGAGACTGAATTCTCACACAGGTGATAACTACACAACAACGCCAAAACGATTGATCTGGTTTGGGCAGGGCCACTCTTACTTTTATAAGTTGCTCAGCATTCTGGCCCAAAAAGGGGGCTAGGCTTGTTGCTTCTGTTACACATACATTTGACTTTGTTGTCACCTGTAAACTCGTTAAGCGGTTCACCTGCTTTTTACCGGCCTTGGACGCTGGACCAGCAACCTCCCTCTCTCCGCACTTTTGCCCACCTTATAGCGACACTGGGGCGATAAAGCGCGCCTTACCTTTCGAACTGGGCGGCGAGAGTCTAAACGAATTTTTAGACTTGGCCGTCCAAGGTAATTTGACCAAATGTGTAACACCGGTTTTTTTTTTCATTATTTCATTTTTTGGCATGTCCATTGGAGACAGGTGAGATGTATGTGCTTACGTGACACCCGATAAAGAAGCTGACCTCACCAGCGTAGTTTATGGCTGATGAAAAATTTTGTAACAAGTGTATCAAATTTTAAAATAGGTCGGGATTGGTTTTGTTTTATCAATTTTTATGACGCTGAGCTAAACATCATCTAGGTTAGGCGGACCCGCCCAATTTTCTAGATCGCTCCGAAGGACTTCCAACGATTTCTGATGGATATATCTCGTAACTTTTCATAGCCGATTTGTAATGTATTCAAAAACGCTCGTGAGACGCGCGTTCAAAATCACAGGCGTGTAATAAACAACATGTCGTATCTAGACAAATAAATGAATGCCGCTGGATGGCCATTTTATGTTTCGCGGTGAAACGAACCCGAAATTTTGAACGGCGCTATTTTTGAAAAGAAATCAAAGGGATTTTATCAACCCTAACATTTAAGTAGGTTAATAATTCTGAGTTGGACCGACGACCACCATAAGGGGTGATGTCTTTTCAATCCTTCAAATTCCAGTTCATCAATTTTTTCCATTACGGGAGCTTTGTAATGTTGCATTGTAATAAGAATGCGGTCGGCCCTCGCTTACCGACCTACCACTCAAATGCTCACGAACTTTAGACTATACATAACAAACAAACCTTGACTATTATATACGTTATGGCAACGCCCTAACATGGACATTATAGACTCGGCGAGATTCTCGACAGCCACGAAAGGCCAAACACGTAAACACTATTTAGCCTTCGTTCACAAAAATTCTTCTTGCGTCGCCGTCCAACCTTGAAAAAAATTCGCTCTCGTCATTTATCCGGCGGACACTATGATAGCGACGAAATTATTGATTACATTTTTTTTTTCTTAAAAGACGATGAAAGTGAAAAATAGAAAAATAATCGAAAAGAAAAAAAGAAAAAAAAAGTTAATCAAAGAGTTGAAAGAACCCTGACACACAATGAGTTAATTCGCCTCTAGTGTTGTTGGGCGGGGGCATCAAGAGAAAAAAAGGAAAAGTGAGCAACGGAGGTGAGCAAGCGAGCGAGCAAGCCCGCCCGTTTGCCGGAGTGAACATAGTGTTGCTGGCCATTCTGGTATCGATCACTTGTGCTACATGTGGAAGAAGCACAAGGTCTCTGGTTGATGTCTCATATCTCTCAAGTCTCGACAGACACCAACGCCATCAACAGCCCCCGTGTGCAGGCGATTGTAAAAACAAGATTTTTATTTTATTTTTTTTTTTTTATAGTAGAGAGAACCGGATTTGTCCATAACAACCGGTCCTCAGTTAGAGTTTAATATTATGCAATTTCTCGTTGCCCATCTTTGATATTCACACGAAAGAAGAAGATTTCATCTCATGTTTTTTTTTTTAAATTGTTTTGTTTTTAAAAAAGACTAAACGATGACGAGTTTGTTGTTGTTGTTGAGAATGGACATTGCCAAACGATGCGGAATCTGTTGATGGATGGAGCGTTTTATTAATGAATGGGCGGTCTTGTTAATGGGTCATATTATTAGTCGATTAGTAATTAATTTTTTTTTTAATGGACAAACAATGACATGAAGACTGTATTTGTGTGATAAATGTACAACCGGTCAAAAAGGGAAATCTGTAATTTACATAACGGAACTCTTTTAATTGTATAGACGTCATGCAGTACGTAATCATATAATTATAGGGGCGTCTAAGATTATACAGAGTAGTATAGACTTTGGTCGGGAGTGAGAGATGGTGAGAGAGTCGAGCAATAACCGCGATGGCACTGTTCGTATTTATAAATTAAGAAGGTGTGGCGCATCATTCAAATTAGCTGGACTCGTTTGAATCGTCTTCTTCTGATTCGGAATCCAAACCCTTGGGGCCTTTAACCGGTTGCCAGAAATATTCTTTGGCCAATTCTTTGCCAGCTCCTCGAAATTGCTCGTCGTGCATGTACTGCCTGACGAGGAACCAATCCTCGGATTCCGGCTGGATCAGCATTCCGCCTTGCGGGCGTTTGTGGAAATCCGTGGCGTCCAAATGGATGCCATCTCTGCTGCTGCTGGCCGAGATACTCGATCTGACTTCGTTTGAATTGTCTTCGTCGTCGTCCTCCTCACGTTCGTCCGACTGTTTGAAATGGCGGACGTTGTTTGTCGATACTTGCTGGCCTCCAGCTGGCATAACCGGATTTACCGGAACGCTGATATCACGGACCTCGAAGGAAATGTCATCAAGGTTTCCAACGAACGTCCCAGCATCAGCAGTTGATTTTCTGTTGTCGTCCTCGGCGGGTGTCGGGTGTAATTTCTGGGGTAATTGGGCGGGCGGATTTTGAGTCGTCGCCAAAAAGTTGGCGATTTGAGATCCCAGAATTTCGTTGGAGAAACCGTTTTGCTCGACAACTTGTCTGAACATGGGCCCGTCGAATATTTTGTGGGCTTCTTGGTTCACTAAATGCCGGCCTTCCACTTGTAAAATGACGTCTCCTTTTTTTAAAGTCCCGTCGTTGCTGGTGATGGACGACTCCCGGGAATCGTCCCGGCTGACCAAAATGGAAACATTCCGTCCGAGATTGAACGACTCAATTCCTCTGAAATGTGTCGCCATCACGACCAACTTTAAAATAAAAAAAAAAAATTAAAAATTTTGTTTATAAAAAAAAATGGAAATTTGAATTGATTTAGAATTTAATTTACCATGAAATAGATAAAAGGATGCATCAGGATCGCTTGTGGGCAAACACTAGAGTCACTTGTGCTATTCCCTGTGTGCGAATAAGGTCTCGTTGCCGACTGCGACCGTCTATTTATGCGAGTCGTCTACAGCCCCAACGGAAGACAACGGCAAAATGATTAAGCGAGTACGAGGGGGGGGGGGGGGGGCTTGGGTGTCGTGTGCAAGGCTAAATCAAAATGAACCGGCTAGCGGCCTATCCGCAAACTACAAAAATCGCCGGCCACTGCATAACAGCAGAGGAGGACGACCTATAAGTAACAACGGCAACAACAACTGGTTTTTTTTCTTTGATTCCTTTTGACTCGTCATCATTATCTCATGAATAAATCATAGAGATAATACACAAACGTTCGGGCACACTCTCCCGCTCCCGAGAGTGAAAGTCTGTGCCCTTTTTCGCCGATTTTTTTTTTTTTTTTTTTTTGAAATTTTGAACCTGCTGGACTTGGATGTAACGGCATTTTCACGTTCCCACCCTTTACGCGTTCTCCACTTTTATAACGATGGGGATGAGTACGCACAAATCTCGCGTTTTGTGAGACTCTCACCGTAGGTCAAATTGATCAAACGAAACTAACCCAACAAATGATTTGGCCGATTTCGCTTGATTTCTTTTTTTCGTGTCAATAATAGTAATCATTCCGGCCGTGTGCAGAAACACTTTCCCTAGCTCGTTAGATTATTCGGCGAATCTAATCAAACGAGAATTCATTTCGGGCTAGCGAGCGAGCGGGCGAGAGCGGGTGCTGGGACTTTTGGTGCTGTGCTGGGCTTCGCCGATCATTTCGATTACTTTCAATTTTTCACGGAACATCAATCGCCAAAAAAATAGCAATCACGTCTTCGTCGAGTCAAAACGTGTTGTTTGCCTGGAGATAGATTGGCACGCCGGATAGAAATTGAGGACACGTTTGTCTAGTAGTAGTAGTAGTAGGTAACAAGTGGAAAGGGAAATGTGCTGCAACCGGCAAACCCGTCGACCTCGCCCCGCATTCAGAAAATGGCCAACGCCATCTGAATCAAACGGCGAGAACCTCCTGTACACTTGTACAGTGTGACTCGGCGCAAATTGAATTTCACATTCGAATTTTGGAGAAAAATAGTAATCGGTTTATTATTATTATTATTACAAAGAGACAACACTGAATTCTTTTGTTTTTAAATTACGTCACTCATCTCGGGGGAAATAATATTTGATCTCGGTCTCAAAAATTTAGTTAGCGGGGGTCTGTTTTATGGCGTATAGGATTAAATGATTAGGATCGGGCTGGTTTCAATTCGGCCATTTTATCTTGGTCCGTCTTGACCTTCTTGCTGGCGTCTTTGACTGGCTGCCAGAAATATTCCTTGGCCAATTCGCCTTCCAATTCCTCGGAGGAATAGTCGTGATCCATGTACTGCTTGACCAGGAACCAATCGTCCGACTCTGCTGATGGAACATGGAAGTCGGAATCGTCCAGACTGACGGGCTCGGCTAAATTATCCTCCTCGGCGCGATCCTGCATATCTTTTTGGTCGGTTTCGCCCTGATTTTCGACGCTCCTTTCAACCGGGAATCCGTTGCCGGGCGACTGTGCGAAAAAGTCGCTGGCCAGTAGACGGAATCCGTCAACATTGTCGAACTGATCTTCCAGGAAAAAGTCGTCGTCGTCGTCGTCGTTGTCCTCCAAGGAATAGTCGTCAAAGACATTCACTCGCTGGCCTTCGTTTCCTGTTTGAACCAAACTACCGGCCGCCAGCACCGGTCGGGGTGGAATCAGTGGCCGGACGGGTGAGATTGAGAAGCCTTGCTGCTGGACCGATTGATTTTCGACACCTGTTGCTGGCTGTTGGCTTTGCACGCGGCTAACGAGTTCCAAACTAACATCACCGTCAGCATCTTGAGTGACGACAAATTCCGGTCTGTTGGCATTGATGGGCGTTCCAGCTGGGCTGTTGGCTGCTGGCCGGTTAACCTGTTGGGGTGCGGTGAAAACATTACGATCTCTGATCTCGATAGAAACGTCGTCAAATTCGTCTGATTGTCTCAAAATTGGATTTCGGAAGCTCATCGGTACGGGCAGTCGGTCGGAGGTTGCTGTTTGGGTTGCAACAACTTGCTGGACCACTGATGTAGCTGGTGCTACTCGATCCCTGATGATTTCGAGGGAAATGTCGTCATCGAAATCGTCTGACTGCCTCACCAAAATTGTATTCCTGAAGCCCATGGGTACCAATGGCAACCGGTTCGAGGAAGATGCGACTGCCAGTTGAGTGGGAGTTGTGGCCGGTGGCTGGACTTGAGGCCTGGCAGTGACTGGGCGAGCCGAAACGATGTTGACTTGGTTGAAAGTTTGAATGGGTTGTTGTCGGTTGTTGGCTTGTTGGATAGGACGAATGGCTGACGTTTGCTGGGCAGCAGGAGGTGCCGTCTGGAGGAGTTGGCCAGCATTCCGATTGAGAAGGCTGCCAAATATTTCGACCGAAACGTCATCACGTTCGTCCGACTGGCTGAAAACGGCCGTGCGGATGTTGTTAGCGGCTTGGTTATTATTTGGCGATGGAACTGTCGGCTGGTTGGGTGTCACTCTGACAACTTCCAGTGACAAATCGCCGTCAGATTCCCTGACCAGTTGAGTTCTGAAACCCATGGGTACCGGGAGTCGATTAGGCAGGGCCGTTTGGGTGGTGGGGACCACCTGCCGGACAGGTGTGGGCGCAACTTGGCGGACAATCTCCAAAGAAACATCGTCGAAATCGTCATCCGATTGCTGCCTCACCAAAATCGGATTTCTCAGACCAGTTGGAGCTGCTGATGGGAGTCGGCCGGCTGTCGCGGTTGAAGTTGCAACAACTCGCTGAGACTGGATGACTGGCTGCGTGACTGCGACTCGATTTCTGATTTCGATGGAAATGTCATCGTCGAAATCGTCATCCGGTTGCTGCTGCCTCGGCAGATTTCGGAAGCTCAACGGTACCAACGGCAGTCGGTCTGAATTGGTGAATGCCGTTTGAGTTGGGACATTTGGCCGGACGCGCGAAGCTAAAACGGACCGCAATTCGTCGGAAGCGTCGATCCGCTCGTCCGAGTTCCTCAAAACGGGATTGCGGACGTTGGCTGGCTGGGCTGGGCCAACAACTGGCCGTCGCCTGTTGTCGTTCTCCAACGAGAAATTATCAAATTCGTCGGAATTCCTGGCAAACTGGGCACTTCGCTTCTCGACTTTGTTCGCTTTTTCCTCCGATGAATCTTCGACGCCATCTTCTTCTTCTTCTTGGACCGAATCCTCTGATGACAAGGTTCGGTTGAGAGCAGCGTCGACGTGCTCGTTGTCGGCCGAGGTCTCGGTCGAGTCGTGATCTTCCACTTGCTTACTTTTAATCGCGTACGAGTCTGTCCCGCTTAATTGTGTCACGAGCACAGCAGCTCCGACCAGCTGTACACAGAGAGAGAAAAAATTGAATGAGATACTCACTGTATTGGATCAAACATGTTTTTTAAAATTACCAATAGATAAGTTGAGAGGTGCATGAGGATCGTGTGTTGTGAGTCTACCAGTCGCTTCAATTATTGGTGCGAGAGTAATCCCAGATTGCGTGAGTCTTGTTGTATTTATTCGTTTTCCCAAACCGAGTGCCTTCCAGCTGTTGTTTATTATTACCGACCAAGGCCTTGTGTTCTCCACAAGGTTGTAGATTCTTTTGCGCGTGCTTTCGGCGGATTAGAACGACAAGATGAAGGTACCGCTGCTGCTCCCGCGTTCGCTTTTTTGTTCTTCATTTCTATTTAGAATGGCTCTGCTATTATTCCATCAGTCGACAATCTGCGTAAGGGTATAATATCGATCGCAAGTAGAGACTTTCTCCTTCAGTCAATGTAGTTGATCTATAACGGAATTGTTCCGGATCGCCCGGACTAACGGGCCAATTATTCCCATCGGCCATCCGGAAACCGTTGAGCTAATTTAATGATTTCCTTAATTTCATTGGCAGTTTTTATGATATAGTGTGGCCGTCGCATTGCTGCTGATATGATTCACAACGTTTGACGGCCACCGGATTGAGGACAACCCGGATTCCGGCAGATATGTAGGACTGAGCTGGGCTGGGCTGGAAGTGGAAAGGGAAATGAATGTAACTCGTCGACCTCGTCCCCTATACGGATAAAATGAGCAGCGCCATCTCAATCCAACGTGGAGAAACCCGCGTCGGTTGTTGTTGTTATTTTTGCGCTCGATTATTCACCTTGGAGGTTGAATCGTTTATATCTATGCGTTCGTGAAGAACTGGAACGAGTCAACAAAAGGGGCCCAACGGTTTATTTTTCAGTCATGTATTTCAATACTTTATAAATTAAATCGCCAGAAGGCGATACATTTCATAAATATTATTATGCAAGGGAAGACACACATTTGTACGTGAACGGACACACTGGATCGATATTTGTACTAATTTTTCTGACTTTGCTGGGAAATTAAAGCCTTCAACATCTTTTGTAGAAAATGTTCTTTGGCTAACTCGTCTAGCTCTCCGAAATAATAGTCGCTCACGATGAACTGTTTGACGAGCTGCCACTGCTGATCTAGTGGTGGGACTCGATTGGCCGGCAGGTGATGAATCTTGCGTGGTCTACATTCCGAATGGGAGTGAATGTTGTTATCCTCGATAACGATCCCAGCTGATGGGAGATCTTGTTTGACGATCTGGATGCTGACAACTGCTTCCACTTGGTCGCTATCGCTAAGGTCAAATGAATCAGATGGGACATGGCCGTCAGAATGAGCACGACGCTTGTACGTCACAGGGGACCGCTGGGTGACTAGTCGTCCTCCCACATAACCATCAGCGATAGGAGGAGCAGCAGCAGCCAGATCACCTTCAGCTGATTTGATTTGGGTGTGTTGTCTGCGTTCCGGTCGGTCGATTGCGGTTGACTTTTCGTGGGAATCTTTGACGCTGGCGCTGCTGGAAGCGATCGGCCTGAGAGTGAAAGATTCCGCCCCTCTTAAATGTGTCATGATCACTGCAACCCCGACAAACTATTTTTCAAAGGAAAAAAAAAGATGAGTGATGGATGGCAATTAGACGTAAAACAAATTATTTTACCAGCGTGTAATAGCTCAGCGCACTAGACATGATGATGGTCGAGAATTGAATATCCACTAGTCGTTTCATGTGCTGCTGAAAGAATAATAAAACTTTTGGGGCCAGCGTCACTGGGTTTTTATGCTGCGGTTCTTAAATGGCCACGGTGTATAAAAAACCATTTAGCATCAAACCAAATTTACACAAGTCCTTGCATACTCCGTATCAAATTCATAGTATGGTATATATCCACACAAGGCTGGCAATTATAGTCTTGCTGGCTAGGCAGCATTATACATGTACCTATATAGGTGTATTTTCTAAGTCTAAAACTGGTTTGGAAAGACTTTGACTAAACAGAAAACGTAACATTTTTTGCTTCTCCGAACTTGAAGTTTGTTTTTGGAGTTGTTGTTTAACGGAAGTCGACCGAGTAGCCACAGGTATAGTAATTTAATCAGATCGAGTCTAGAGTGCTGATAAAGGTGTAAACACGCGTTTCTTTCCTTTGACACGGCTGGAAATTTATCCATCAAAGACTGATGACTTGATCCGAATTATTTGAGACTTTTGAATTGAGGGCAATGTCGGGGGAAAAAGGAAGTCGAATAGAGAAAAACACGAAAGTAGAACTCGACGGCCTTTGTCAAACTGTCGTCTTTATAACGCCGTGTATAGAGAGAGCCGTGCAGACGACCAGGCAATTTTTGATTTCACGCTGTTGCGGCGGCGGCATAGAGCGGCGGCGGCGGCGTAGAGTGAAAGAAAAATTTGGTACACTGACCTCCTTTTTCGTAGAATTTCACATGGCAATCATGAGAATAAAAGTAGACACAGAACG
The DNA here is from genome assembly GCF_021134715.1 of Daphnia pulex. NCBI lineage: Eukaryota > Metazoa > Arthropoda > Branchiopoda > Diplostraca > Daphniidae > Daphnia > Daphnia pulex. Next base: position 1,847,410 of record NC_060027.1, read on the forward strand.
CGCAGTTGTCATAATTCAATGTCTCACTCACTATTTGACGGGTCACAAAAATACAAGGGTGCGTGATTCTTGTAGAATTATACGATGGCGAAGGTAAACGAGATGATGGCAGAATCGGGGGGAAAAACAAGCCAGGAGTTGCGAGAAACCGCAGTTGTTTTTTTTTTCATGGTCAATTGACGAATTCGAACGGCGACGTACGTGTATCATTTCGCAATCGATGATTTTCCCCGAGGTTTTTTTCCCCTCACTAAATATGATATACTAGGCATATCATTTTGATTATTATTCTCTACTTGAAATTGAGATGTGCAATACAATAAATAATTAGGATTTGACTCGTTGAAGGCTACCGCTTTTTCGACAACATCCCAAGGCAAGGATATCAAATAGCACAATCGTCTCGTTAGTTTAATGGGGGGGGGACATATTTATTATTTAGAAATCAATCAATTACGAAATTACCACACAATTGCAACTTTGTTATAAATCATATACGGCACATGAGTGTATTTTTGGCTTTGTCCAGAGATACTGAGTATATACAACTGGTCTGAAATGACATTGAAAAACCAACAGGCCCGGCGCTAAATATTTTCTAAATTTCTAAATGGCATCAGAGTTATAGTAAATAAGAAAAACAAAAACCGATCATCTGATAATGCAGCGGTATTATTATTTTATCCAGTCGTCGTGATTCCCGTCAGGGTCGCCATCAACACTGTTTTTTTTTACCTTCCAGGTGATTGTTAAACATGTTCCTTGGCTGTCAAATCATCTCCCAAGTCCCCAAAGTAATAATGGTCCATGTAATAACGGTCGACGACGATCCAGTCGTTGGAATTGGCCAGTTTAAAGAGTCCGGTGACGGGCGTGCGATCAAACGACATTGGCTGAATGATGGCGTCCAAATCGACAAACTCGGCCGGGCCGTCATCTGAATAATCGTCGTAATAGTCGTCCTCTTGCTGCTTGATGATGGGAAACACCGTGGTGGTTTGGATATTCTGCATCAGGACAGTTGCTCCTGGATGGCGATTCAAATCTTCCATGTGGATTCCGTCCTTGCGCGTCGTACTACCGAAATGGGTCGTCTCCTGCGAGTTGCTGGAAGACGGACGAAGGAGATTGAAGGCGTTGGCGACTCTGGGCTGAGTCACGAGCACTGCTGCTCCGACGAGCTGCTCTCACAATAATATAAAAGAAGACATTGGAATAATAAAATTAAACTCAAATTGTTTGACAGCCTATGATATTTTGGTTTGGTTTAAAACGGTACCATTAAATAGCGCAATTTTCTCATGGGGGATCGTGTTTCTGTAATACTACTTGTGTGAACTACCGCGGGAAGAATAACAGTGCTGGCGTTGGCTGTCGCTAATATTTATGCGTTTCGTGATTCGACGAATTGAAAACAAAAAATACGTAGACGCCAACGCGAAATGCCTCGCGGGAAGGTTATTGGTTTTTTTGTTTTGTTTTGCAACAGCTTAGATCACAAGTTTCTCAACAGCGTATACTCTGTATATCTACTGTATAAATAATAAGGCGGAAGATGAACGACAATCTCACGAATTGAATATTTACCCCGGCAGTTTCATAAGGGAATTGACTAATGATGAAAGTTCGTGTGGGAGGAAGTTAAGGACACAAGATTCGAATGCCGACACACAGGAAATGAAAGCTTGGGCTAAAAAAGACCTTGCGGACCGGGGAACGATGCATCAGCAAGAAAGAAATTTCCAAATTGTTTTGCACTTTGACTTTACCTATTATCACAGCCTGTATAATAATAGACGCCGGAATTTTTTTCCGTAGTGTCTTTTGTAGTGTCTTTGGTTTTGTGTGTGCGTCTCTACTTCCTGTTTGTTTTCTCGGAGAGAAAAAAAGCTGTTGACGTCATCTCGACAACTCGTTTGCCCAACCTTGGCCATTGCCATTTTTTGTGTGATGCTGCAATTGCGCAATGTTTAATGTATTTGCTAGAAAGGGAAACAATTCAACACAATTAAACAGGATTGTATTTTTTAACAAAAACGATATTTACACTGTTAAGCTACTACCCGTTAGTATAAATGAGCTCACCGTCCACGGAACGGAATGATAGCTGTTGAAAGCAGTGCGGCCTGGAAAAGATCATACTATACAATAATTTGTGTATCTCTAATTTTTATGTTCGCTCTTCCATCACTTTTTTTTTCTTTCTTTCACAGCGGGATGTTGTCCAGTCGATTACACCCCACCTGGGGCTTTTACCGGCTGCCAGAAATATTCTTTGGCCAATTCATCGCCCAGTTCCCAAACGTAATGGTCGTCCATGAAATGCTTGACGAGGAACCAGTCGTCGGACGTTGGATGGGTGCTGAACAAGGTGTCGGGCAAGTGGTGAAAGTTATTGGCTGCCGTCGGCTGAATGGCGTGCGGATTGACGAAATCGGCGTAATCTTCCAACGAGAAATCGTCGTCATCCTCGACAGCCAAAAGACCGAAGCTGCTTCTATCTGTTAGTGTTCCAAGGTTTGTTAACTGGGCAACCGGACCAACAGCCGCAGGGACGTTTTGCTGGGCAGCAACTGCGCCAACTGTTTGATGGGGAATCCCAAGAATGATTCGCTGGGCGGCTAGATCTTCAATCACATCTTCTAACGAGTCGTCATCATCAGCAAACTGGACCACCCCGGTGGGTTGACTACCGACTGGCGGTTGAGGTCGATCCAACTCTGAGATATCATCAATCAAGTCTTCCCACGAATAATCTCTGTCAACACGAAGCTCAACTGGTTGCTGGTCCGCAATGGGCGTCGATTGGTGATGACCGATAGGACTGGTATTTACTACTAAACGGGTGCCCATGACTTCTAAAGAATCGTTCTCTATCGATGTCTGGTTGCTCTCCGCACTGTCGAGAAAGTTGGCCGTCTCGTGCGAATCGTCAATGTCGATGACGAGGGTCGAATTATGACGACCGAGCGTGAAGGCGTCGGCTCCTGATCTCAAATGTGTTACTATAGCCGCTCCGATGAGCTATAAAATTGAAAGTTTGGTCACATTTTTTTTTAGTGCGTATATTCAAAGAGTGAATAATCAATAATATACTTTACCATCAAATAACTGAGAATGCGCATTGCAGATTTGGGTTTGTAGCAGTGGCTTCAACTAACGTCGGGAGAAGAATAACAAGTTTCCTGTTTGATGGCTTATTTATACGATTCGAAAAGTCCGGAAAGAATTACACATAGCCAAAGACATTGGGTGGCCAACGAAGGTTATCTTCATTCACTCTTGTACACCACCAAATCAAATCAAATGGTAACCAAGCCCAATCAACCCAAGGAAGACGACATTAGGTGTCCAGAAACTCGTTTTCTTTTTGTGACTTCCACGTGCGTTTCAATTTAATTTGGCCTTGTCCAATCGGCGAAGAAATTACATTTTTTTATTTCAAATAAGGATATCAACATGCAAAGGGAATCTTAAATTGGAATGACAAGTTTCCTGTTTCCGAAGAGCTGGCACGAGTTTGCTACACGAAATTGTCTTGTTTAATTATACTGCAAGTCCATATTACAGTGGCATTACAAAAAAAACCAGCTTTGGATAACTTTGTAATATGGATTCTATGACTTTCCAATGTATTATTTTGAATAATTACGTTCGCGAACGTCTAAATAACCGCGAGGTTAATGAAACTATGGAATGATGTCAATTTAGACTAGGCGTGGCTCACGACAGCGCCAAATACAGATCATATCCCAATGCTGGGATGGTTTGGACCCAGACACGCCAACACCGGAAAAGTCATCGGGATTCAATTGTGACATTGAATTTGACGAAACCAACGCAGGTGCAAGAATTACCAAACAGGAAGTTGGAATGAACCAGACAGCCGCGCCCAATATTATATTTGAAGAAAAGCATCCAGTGAGTCCTATCCAGTTGAATCTGACCTCTTTTGGAATTCTTTTGATTTGTCACAGAGCACCAGTGAAAAAAAATTTTTTTTCTTTGTGAAGCGTTATTAACATAACATATTATTGCTGTCTGTCTGACACAAAAGTGATGCTGTAGTGAACAGGATAGTGGTCCCCCAAGAATCAGGTGGGAAAAAAAAAGGAAAGTGTAAGCGCTAGTTGACATTAACAAGCCTTAAAAAAAAAAAAAAAAAGATTAGTGGCATGAATCCGGTGGTCCAAGACAACTTCTTGGGCGCGGCTGTCGTGTGTCGTCTATCATTAGCAGAGTCGAACAAGGTTGGATCGTTCAGCTTGACTGATTGCGACAAGCATTCTCTTGTAAAGTGTTTTAACTGTGAACAAAATTATCTGTATGGATTTAAAACATTTTTTAAAAAATCTGATTGTTTTTTTTTTTTAATTAGATTGTGTGGAATGGACATTGCCAAATTGGGGAGTCGGTAGGCAGAGTGTAGTTCGCATTCTTCTCGCTCGATGTCCTCGTTGCTTACAATGAAAAGTTCGTCTGCTGCGTCTCCTCGTTGATGGTCACGCCTATTGCACTCCGGAGTCCGGAGCGCTCTAGTGTCAAAAGTGGCTATTGCACTCCGGAGTCCGGAGTCCTCTAGCGTCAAAAGTGGCTATTGCACTCCGGAAAGGAAATATGAAGTCAAATATGAAGTCATTTATGGCGACGAATGGCAAATAACGACTGATTCTGTGTTTTTACTGGTTTTGAATTCATTAAAAATTAAATTAAGGGTAAGAAATAAATTTGCAATATATTTATAACAATCAAATATATTTGAATTTCATTAATAAACACAAATAGCCATTAGCCAGTATAAAAGATGGGACTTAGTATTGTTAACTTAGCTAGAGTCGGAGAGTCCACCATTGAATCAGTACCTTAGATTCAAATTGCAAATAAACAGGAATAAAGTAGAATGTATAAACATATCAATTCAGGGTGATGTTTCTTGATAAACATTTCAACTTCTTGCTCTATTCTCCTCGGCGTTTGAACCCAAAGCAACCCATCATCAAAGGACGAGGCGCTTCCATATTCCGCTCTTAAAGGATCTTTGATTGACGCCGCCATATGTGCCAATTCTTTCCCCTCTTAAATCAATTACTTTTTCATTGTCAGTTCATTCATGTGATGACAAAGCACCGAGTGAAACTGAACACGAAAATACCAAGTATTTTTTCGCACTCACAATTCAGTTAAAATGTCTTTTGATATTCTCACTATAATAAAGGAAACTGCATGTTAACTTAGTTATGTATTGTTTTGTTTCAAGATATGAAAGACGTGTCTAGCTGTTAGTTTATTGGAATAAGGGACACGGACATTGCATGGTTTATAGCGTGAAATCAGCTGAATCACACGTTACGTGTCAATCAGCAGAAATAGTGAGTTGCTGGTCAATGCGTTTCAAGGTCACAAAGAACCCCTCGAAGCCCCGTTCTGAGAATTCCGGCTCGACCTTCAGGCAAGTATGGGGGTGTCAGAGGGTGACTCACTATGTCGTGTGTTTATAGCGTGTTTAACAACCTGTCTAAATCCTTACTTTGAATATAATGATCTCTGTGTAATATAAACTGCAATGAAATACAGAAATACCTGATTTCCAATCCTTTTGGTGATATTGATATCGAGGCTTATGAAGAATTTTGTGTGAGTAGGAATTGTGGTAACACCTTAGCAAATAGAGCAAGAAGTTAAAAATGTTAACAAGAAATATCACCCTGAATTGATATGTTTTATAAATTCTCCTTTATTCCTGTTGCAAGACACTTAACTATATTTACAATTTGAATTTTAAGGTACTGATTCAATGTTGGACATAGTACTCTAGCTAAGTTAACAATAACTAAATATAAGTTCCATCTTACTACTATCATTATCCGACTATCTGTATTTATTAGTGAAATTCAAATATATTTGATTGTTATTTATTTTGAATTCAAATAAAAACCATTCAAATTTCAAAACACAGAAACAGAATGCCATTCGCCGCCAAATGAAAGTACTACATGTTTCCTTTCCGGAGTGCAATAGCCATTTTTGACGCTAGAGGACTCCGGACTCCGGAGTGCAATAGCCACTTTTGACACTAGAGCGCTCCGGACTCCGGAGTGCAATAGATTTTACCCTCGTTGATTTGCTCTGCAGTGAAAAGCAGAGACTTTCGGACTTTGTACTTTGACCTCTTCTAGTGCTTCTACGTGACTACGTCTTCTTCTTCTACAGTCCATCAGTCTATCAATTGACTGGCCTTTGCAGTTTGCAGTCCAGAAGTTGTTATTTTGTATGTATTCCCTCCAATTTCCTACAATTTTGTGCTTTGTGGCGTTGATGCTGATAAAAGGTTTTCACATTCAGATATATTTTGTATAAAATGGCGAATTATGAGAAGATGAACAAATTGATGACACCACGACGTGCAATGGACAAGTTCTTTAAAAGCGCCACACCAGTTGATTCTCCTGAGATGGATGAAAGTTTTGAACCTCCAAAGGTAATTTTTTGAATTTGTTGGCCCAACATGTGTAATAAATGTTTGTTTGTTTTTTTTTTTTTTTTTTTTTTAAATTTCAGAAACTTGTTCCACACAAGAGTGTTGATGAGACACACAGCTTTCAGAATTCCGTCTCTGGTAACTCTGAGTTTCCGTCAAGCTTAGGAAGTCCAAGTTTAGATGTTCGACCAATACCAACCAAAAAAAACAAGAAACGGGTGTCAGCTTCTGCTTTTTCCAAAGCAATCCAAAGTCAGCAGTCACAGTTGGTCAATACCTCTGATGACCTGGGTGAATCAACTTTTCCTTCTGATTTAGGAAGCCCAGATAAATATCTCTCTCAAAGACCTCAAAGACCTGATCCTGGTTTGGTGAAGAAATCAAAAACACTCTTAGAAACCCAAACTAAAGCTAGTGATTCTGATTTGTCTGACGATAGTGACATGTCAGAACTGGTATCCTCAGATGATTCTTCTCCTTCTACACCAATGACTGGCCCGACAGTGGAGCCAAGAGAAACTGCTGACAGACCAACTCATCAAACCAAATTTCATGAGAAGATAACTGTTCCCACCAGTATTTCATCTGTTAGCATCAATAATTCAACAGTGGAATTCCCTTCTAATTTGAACAGTCCAAAGGAATTTAAAGAGTATAACCGACCTTATCCTGGACCCACTTTTACCAAGAAAAGGGTTTCTACAACAGGGTTCTTGGTTGCACTCAGTCCGCAAAAGAATGACATTCCTTTATCATCAGAATCCCCTCTTAAAGGTTCTACACTGGAAATACCAAATGTTTTTGTGTGTGCAATAATTACCATTATTGTTTTCTGTGTATGGGTAGATAATGATCCCGAAGAAGCTGATGCTGAATCAGTTTCGTCGGTAATTAAGAAAATTAACAGAAGTGTGCGCAATGCCAGTCGAGCTTCCAACAAAACAACGACGGAAACGGTCAACAATGATAACACCACTCCACTTAAAAAATTAGGTTAGTTTTGCTCCTTTTTAGTTTTCTTTCCTTTTATTTTTCTTTAATTTTTCGTTACTTTGGGGTTTTTATTCTTTTTTCGAAATAGATGACAGTGATTCCGATGACAGCATCCTGCCCAGTACATCTGCGATTCCTCCAAGAAGCCGCTCACGAAGAAATTTCAATTTTGAGGATGAAGAAATGGACGAAGAGTCATCTGCGAAGTCGAGAAGACTAACGCATTCTTCGCCTGGGTCCAGCAAGTCTAGTTCCCGCAAATCAGAAATTGGGATGAGTCCAACCAACCGATATCCTGCTCTTAAAAACTCTACGGTAGTAGCAGGAGGTGCAGATTTCGGTGGAGGTCTGCTCAGCATGTCCCCAATCAGACCTAGTGAGCAAGGTGCTCCTACACTGATTATCTCAACAACAAAATCGAATGCATCAGAATCCTCTAAAGCTAGAACAGCGGCTAGTACGAACTTAACATCATCTACGTCAAAGAATGTTCAAAAGACTCCTTTACACCCGTCTACCCCTGCTCCGTTCGCCAGAAAACGGAAGCATTCCATAACCCAAAGCCCAATGTTCGTGAACTTGATGAAGTCTTCTGTGAATAAAGCTATAAGCAATGTTCAGCATCCACAGCCTTCGACTCCATCTACTCCAGCTCCTGCTCCAGCTACTCCTGCTGCTTCACGCGTTTTGGTATCGAAAACTACTCAGGATCAAAAACAATTGACTTCCACTACACCTGCTCTTTCACGAGCGTCTGTAGCCAATATCGCATCCAAAGGAATAAGTATTTTAAATCCTGGGAAAGGGAAGTCATTAGTTAAGTCAGCACTTGATGAGAAAGCTGAATCTTCTGGTACAGAATGGGAAGACGAGGAAGATGATCAAGAAAGACCGATCCCGCGTTGCATTGCTATTGCATTTGAGGTAAATTTAATTAAATGGGATACACAGTAATATGTTAAACGTTAACAAATTCTGTTATCGCGGTTTTCAGGAAATTGAAGATAGAAGCAAGGATTTTGTCCCATTAGAAAAACGACTGAAGGCAGATCCTGTTTTTCAAGCGAAAGTAAAGTATCAGCGGGCCAAAGTGGCAGCCCAAAAAGCCGAAGAAGCGGCAGCAGAAGCGAAAAAGAAGGCCTCTAAGAAAAAGCCCCGTGCAGTTAGCACCAAAAAGAAAGAAGAAGATAACATTACAAGTGTGGCATTCAATAAAGCAAATTTCCGCTTCTACGCAGGCACCAAAGTGACGAAAGAAGCTTTGGATGCTGTACACGGCTTGGTGGGAGAATGGTTCGACTTTACTCTCGACCAAATGGAGAATTTTTGCATCGACGAAGGTATACCATCCTTGGATTCGTGGGAAGACTGTTACAAGATGATGAAAAGGCAAGGTATTGTTAAGAATTACATGGAATACTCTGGCCTATGCCACGAATTATTATTGAATGATGAATGCGAACTACTCCTTCCTACCACTACCCCGCCCGAAGTGTACGAATGGAGACGGAAAGCAAAGAAGGAACACAAATAGTCATTGATTCGTTTTTCAAGCATCCTTGTTTCAAGTTCATTAACTATTTTAGTCACAGGTAAAATTGGCCATTTTGGTTATTATGTTGTACCCTGCGTTTCGTTTCCCCTTGATTTAAGAGAAATTCCGTTACCATATTTGAATTCCGTAAAATCATATCATACATCGCATTCAGCCTAACAAGTGCTTACAATATGCTTTGTATTCATAAAGAAATTCACGTTTAAAATAGCAAGTACCAAGTAATTCCATGTATTTTTGTTATCTGCGGGTTTCTCATGTACTACGTTTTGTCATTCTTTTGTTCAAATCCAAAGGCTTATCGGATTTATGTTTAGGCAAAATAGATGTGTTGCCAAAAATGTACATACGAACGCATTTGGAAATACAGATGGTCGCGAAAGTTTATTTTTGCTCGCAACAAGTTACACAGTTAATACTAATTAGATTTTTATTTTATGTAAGGTTTTTTTTACCAACATACCAACTCGTGTATAGGTGAAAAAAGGATGACAAACATTACCAAGTTCCGGCATTTAAGCTATAAATACCATCAAATATCCACTTTATCAAGACTTTATAGCTTGATCTTCAAAGCATATTATGTTGTGATTCAGAATAGCTTTATAGCTTATTCTTGGCATTGTTTCAATTGTCTAAAATCAAAAATTTTCTTGCCAGAATGCAGCAACTGTCCAGACAAAACTCAAGAAACCCAAGATTATTTAGGGATACTTTCCTAGACATCCAATTGGTATTAGCTTAATATTAATTGTGCTTACCTGGCTTTTAGTAATAGTTTTTCTATAGGATTTTACGACAGCAATCTCGGTAAAGTCTCCCTATTCTCCATAAGTTTTGAGTCGCCAAGTTGAAAGTAATTGTATGCCTTATTAAAGTATTTTTTAATAACTGAATGAGTCCATTCGCACTTCAGTCACTTCAGTTTTCTTTTATATCTCGATTGCAGGTCTGTTTTCCTGTGATGTCCTGTTCCCCTGCGCATGGCTGAAACAAAGCAGCCAAGTTAAGGAAGTCAAGAACCTCCAAGGATTCCCTTATGGGTGCCAGAAGTGAGGCAAGAGTTGTATCGTCGTTATTGGATATGCAATCTCACCGTGCTGTAAAAGAGTGAGTGATGCAAGACAATTTTTCTCTATGTGACTTTTATCTGGACAAGCACCCTGATGCAGTTAATGCTTAGCGTCAGATTCACTTATTTATTACTTATTATTTGAACTGTCAAAACTATTTAGCCTGAAATAACAAGAATTCCAATCTCAAGTCTTGTCGGACAGGACTTGAATTGTGGACGGATCAGCAACCCCATCAAGTTGAACAGCAGTTGCTTGCAGCTGGGGCCAAGACAAAATGTTAAAAGTCCCTTTGTCAAATGGGTCATGTGGCTCATAGATCCAGTTGACAAAAGAACACAGAGATACATACACCATAAAACTCAACAATTTTGTCATAAAATAGGTAATACTTTTATTTTTAAGGCAGGAACAAATCCTTTCAGATGGCCATCATACTTGCGAAAAGAAGATGAATCGAAGTACTGAAAACAAAGAAACCAGCAGCCAACGGAACTCTATGAGACTGGCATGGTTGTGGCGCGCACTTCTGTTTCTGAGGGAGTCAATATCAAGGAAAACAGGAGTGGCAGCCCTCCCCCCTCCAAATCAAAACCACCTGTACTAACTGTGACGACAGTTGATGTTTTGTTGGTCATGGATGGCCAGTACATGACGTATTGAAAATCCGCAATACATCTTCGCTTTTCGCAGTTCTCACATAACTGAAGCGAACCGATGTCTCAATGAAGTGCAAACTGTTGGTTTGTTGAAATGTTCCAATTCTTAATTTGTGTTTTGATTATAGAACGCTGAAATGGGAAAGATACCGATTCAACACTCAAGTCCTCTGATAGCGAAGTTGATATGCATGTCATGGACCAACTTCTGAAAATGGTGCGCTGTTTCCGTCATGAAAAGGATAATGCAGTATCACGATATACAGTCATGGAAACATAATTCTAGTGTCGGAAAACGCAATTAGAAGAAGCGGAGCGCCAAGTTATCAAATTTCAGGTAATAACTTTTCTTCGAAAATTTGAAGAACACTATTAATTTTTTTGTTGTTGTTTCCTCTCTATAGACCACCTTAAGTGAAAAACGAGAAGAACGAAAGGTCCTTATTGATAGCCATCGGCTTTTGAAAGACGAAAAAGATAATCTTTCTAATCGAGTTGAAGAACTGACCGTTAGAGTAAATGCTTTTGGTATCTGAATTTGAGTCCCTGCAGAACATCAATCAGCAGTAGTCTTGTGATCAGTCGGAGCTTTCCGAGAACCGAAGGATCCGGGCACTAAGGAATATTTATTCTATTAAGGAATCCTGGAGTTTTTCGGGAACTAACTTGGAGACCGTTTTACCTCAGCATCCACTAAAGGAAACTGAAAAGAAAACACAGACCAATTCTCAGCTGATCCTGCCGTCCGAGTTACGTAAATACAGAGAATGTTGTGTCTACTAATTAATTCAAGTGATTTGCTACTTAAAGAAATTAAGACGTTTTGGGATGTGTTAATAAATTGTTTTGTTGTTCCAAAAATTGTAATCGTTTTTTTTCAATTAATTGGTGCGAAAGTTTTCGATTATCGTTTTGTCATAAATATTTTTTAAGTTTCGGATGTAGCTGCGGGCCAATGTCGCTGTTTGGTTATCGTCATCCTCCCCGAAGAACAGCAGGATAACAAAAGCATCAAGAAAAGAGGAGCTTTAATTAAATACGGTGATGGATGCTAGAGGGTGTGCGTTCCCAACTGTCGAAAGTAAGTGTAAAAAAATTTCCACCAGGGTACAGTCCGCATAACCGCCGCATTAGTTGTTAGGGCGCCAAGGAAGAAAGACCTCTCGTTAGCCTAATGCCAATGCTAATCGTCTTGTGAAATTCAAAGAAAATCAGCATTTCTTTTTAAAACATAAAATGGGTGATTAGGTTTTTATTTTTAGGCTATATTTTTAGAAACTATTTTTTTTTAAATCGTATCAAATTGTTTCACTTATTTTCGTAGATTGTATTTAATAATAATCTAATAGCTTTAAACTCTGTGTCTGTGTAATAATTTCTAAATCAGGCCCTTTTTGCGAGTCGCAAACGAACTCGCTGTTCCTTGTGCGTTTCTTTTGGCTAACGATGGCTTTATTTTTCAGCTACTTTGCACATCCTGTAAAAATGTATCGGCAGTTTTGTGTGGTAATTTCTTGGTGATGACTGACGATAACTATTCCACCAACAAAGATCACTTGTTAATTGTTTGATAATTTTTTTTTCCCTACTAAATCTATTTCACGGAGATGACGAACATTTTTGGTTTATATTTTCGTTTTCCGTCCCACTATCGTCCGTGGATGGTAAGGGCTGTCACTAGGTGGCTAAATATTTCAATGTGTTTAGGGATTGAACTATTCAGCCCTAGTGTGTACAGGGATGTACTGGAGGGGGGAGGGTCACCACAGTTTTGAGACGAGAAACCATTTGTCGTTCTTTTACTTCCGAGACGCTGACCGAGAAGGTTACTCTAGTCATTATTGCTGGGTACTTTCATTCCTGAAATTGTTCTTCATAAAAAAAGGTAATTGCTACTCTAATTCTTAATGTTTTCTACGGTCAGTTTACGGAAACATGGCCTTAAATTTATACTAGCCAGTTCAATGTGGCCATGCTTGTTGTACACTTGTTTAAAATGTCGTCTCTTGCTGAGTGTTGCACGCTTCGTCATGTCAAAGTACTTTAGAACAGTACAAGTAATAATGTAGAGTAACTTAATGGTCCTATGATTGTTTCCACATTAAAATTCTGTGATGAGGTTTCTGATAGAAAATTGAGCTGTTTTATTAACAATTATCAAACATTAAAACTAAAGTTACGTGTCATTTGCGAATATTTTCTCTGATTTGTTATGTGAATTTTTTTGATTGAGAGATGCCCTTGAATTGAGCTTGAGAAGATATGAACTTTCATTAAAAATGATTTGAAAAGTGTCAATAACTAATCTAATTTATTTTGTGACAGGTTGGTGGAGATTGTTCTCGATGTGGAATGCCAAATCAACAAGATGAGATAAGATGCCAAGCCTCTGTGAAGAGGCCTCTACCATGTTGCGATATGAAAATGTGCACACTAGGCAAGCTGAAATGGTAACATCTACTTGTAATATGACAACTTCAGTGGGTTAGCATCTTGTTAAATTTTAGTCCATTTGTGTTCTTTGTTTAGAATTAATCGAGTTGGGCCTAAAATTCATGATTTAGAAGCAATTTGACAACTACCAACTGTTTCAAATAAGCATTTGTGAAAAAATTTTGATCACCTTGGGAAGAGTTACAATTTGGTTTATTTGAGAATTTTTATTAAACAGCTCAATTTATCTATTTTATAATTTTGAAATTTTATTGGTTTATTAATGTACTTTTGGCTCTTGCTTTGCAGGTTTCATTGGTTAGTGAAAGTTTGAGCTGTTCATGGTTGTGATGTTTGGTGTGGCAGTCATTTTCTGATTGAGAGTTGCACTGAAATGGATCTTCTACAGACTTGCAGTCCAACATCATACTTCAATTTACCATGTTCGTGTCCATGCAGAGTTGAGCTGTTGTGCAAAATAATAGGTGTTGCCTCATGGCTTTCTGGTAATTTGTTGGTGTGTTCTTCTGCTACCTGTATCTATGTTGAGGTAATGCTCGATGAAAAATTTTATTCAATTAATAACTAATTCTCTATTCTCGTTTCAGTTCAATCGAACGGCGCCGTTCCGGACTTGATACATTGGTGAAGCTAAGAAGAGGTTGCTGAACTTAATTTGGTGCTGAACTTCAAGAGATTGATAAATTATTTAGTCTTAGAAATTTTCAAATTCATATCTGTTCTCTCTTTCCCCAAGTAAACAAAATTTCCTCTTAGGATGGGTAATTGCAATAAGATTTTATATTTTCTGTGAGAAAGCTCAGTTAAAACCATAAAAATGATGTGTACTGATTAACTTACATCTACCATAACAAACCTGACATAATCAATAATACCACCTTGTTATAAAATAATAAATTATTGAAATCATAACTACTGACTACTGCTTTTTTTAAATCATGAAACCATATTATTCACAATATATTCATCAATCTAATCATTAATCCAGCCCAAATTTTTATTAAATTTCAAAATTTGCTAAAAACAACCACCATTTATTTTTACTAAGTCTTTTTCGCAAAAAATTGGCGATGTTCATTGATCCCATGTTTTTTTTGTTTATAAAATTAAAAACCATTTTTTATTATTTTACATATTTATTTATTTTAACACAACCACATATATATTTTATGGCCCCCAGGGAGGGGGGGGCCTGTGACTTTCCCAACCGCGATAATAACATGTGCCGTTATTATTTTGTTGGTGCGGAAAGCCGGAATTTAATCTAGCAGTTGTCGACTGTATCAAAACTGACATAGAATCAGTTTGCCACAGTCGTATACTGCCCAAGTAAAAAGACAAAAGACAACAGATGAAACCAATTCAAGTCAAAAACTCACTGGCAGAGCAAAACCACAAATAAAAAGGGATAAAAATTCTTAAAGTCAGCAACACGGGATACCACTTGTAAAGCAAAAAACACAAATGAAATAGGTAAAATATTGAAGTCAGCAATCTGGAAAAATTCTGGCACAGCTGCTTCGGGATAACTCCAGCACAGCTACTTCTGGATAACACCTAGGCATCCTGCATACAACGGTTGAACTTTTCCTCATCACACCTATCACCATCTGGGCATCTGGCTGCAGCAGCGTGGTTGTAAGACCTATTGAAGAAATAAAAAAATTACCATCGGGAAACACAAGTGTGTACAGTTACACTGGACTCTTACGACAAAAGATAAGGAGCAAGACAAAACAGAATAGCTTTGATTTCTGCAATTTTTACGAAAGAAGTAATAGTTGGAAAGGTATTCAAATTTCTACAGTAGCAAAGCCAATTGATCTCTAGTGTCATATTAACCAAATAGTTGTAGGAAATCTGAAGAAAATAATTACTTTTGCTGTTGCATGGGATGAGACGTACGACTGGGTACAGGCAGCGAGACACACGAGGCACGACATTTCGGCAAATGTACAGGCATTTTCAATTCAGATGGCAAAGTGGTAAGATCAATCACCTGAAAATTGACACATCGAAATTTTACATTCCATAAACCTAATAAATTGACAAGAAATACCTTTTCATTTTGGGAAACGTCACGACCGGCATCTCACTTCTGCTACGTCAAGGAACAAAATGGCCGAATTTGGGACTTGAAGACACTTGCGCCACCTGGTGGACATCAATTGGATTGCTTGCTTGCTGACAGCACGCAGCAGCTAAACTTGAATTCTTCGCGCCTTTCACTAACTGGCACGAAATGAATCAAGTGAGGATGAATACCAGATTACTCAAACAGCTTTCCCTATGAGACAACACACAAATTATTAACTTGGCTATTTCCGATCATTTTCCGTAACTTTATCAACATAAAAATCTATAATAGTAACAAAAAGTATGGGGTAGTTTAAGACTACAAATACAACTTACAATTTTCTGAAGAAAAGAATCATTTTCCTGCCTGTGGCCATAAGGCAGCAGCAATGTGTTGTCTGTGTTTGAGTTAGGGTTCCAACTAACTTTGGCAGAGGAAATATTTCAATTAATATTCACATTCATGCAATAAGGTAAAGTTAGTTGTTACCTACTACTTGAATAGAACATTCAGAAAAACACAAATCTGGTCATGTGCCCTGTGTCTTTTCACAGGACTTCTCCCAAGTCCCAAGTTGCTGCAATTAACCTGAAGATTACCCATGGCCTGTATTATGTCAAATAATAGATAGCATGAAATAAAAGTTACAAATTTCTCAAGGAAGAAACATACTTGTCTGTCAGTGCATTATTTGTAGAAAACATGAAAAAACAACATGTGTTGTCCACGCTGGGGTTAGTGATCTACCAACATTATTAGAAACTCCAGATTACCAATAGAATATGAACTAAAAATGTAAAGAGGTATTCAAAGATTTGTGACTAAGCTATTATAGGTTTTTACCTGCATCAACAGGATAAAGCATTCAGCAGAACGGCGATTTTAATCAAAGAATTGATGGTAGGCTACTTGTAGTTTCAGTTGCCTTTCGCGTTCCTTCCTACACGTTATAATAAGAAATATGTAAGGTGATCCGACAACCGACACACATACGGAATAAATCACATTACAAACAAGTTGCACAGAAATAAACTTGAATTTACTGATGAATTCATCGGTAACTTTCATGGAAAAATTAAGGAAAACTTTTGACAACCACCCAACAATCCGCCATCATATGATAAACAAGAACACCTATGTCATCTATTGGACACCTCTGACACTTAAGTCCCAAAAACGCGCCTTGTGAGACACAACGTAAAATTTTTGAATTCTAGTGATATTGAAGATCTTAAAAAACATTATTGCTTTGAATTAAAACTATTACATATATGGGATATAAAAAATGTTTTCACCGCACTGGTTATCGGGCTGCAGTTCCGTATCTGCCATGTAACTTAAAGCAATTCAGTTCTTTAGCTACTTGTATAACTTTAACGGTGCACTTTTATTTGCTTAAACCTAGCTTGAAATCTAGAGAATAGTACAGATAAGAAAGCTCACTTGCTAGTTTTATGCAAATTTTCCGGAAGTATACCGGAAGTAAGCGATAGCGCCTTAACCATTGAGATGCCGACAAAATAAACCAAATATTCGTGATCTCCGTGATATTTGGGGTCGATTAGATGTAATTTTAACGAAATCCAAAATTTGGTTAGTTCAGGAAAATTCTCAAAACCGGAAGTAGAACAGGACTCAAAAAGAAACGTTTATCAGTAATAACATGAAAAAAATGTCCGCTCTAGCTTGTTGACACACTTCATTGAAATAAGTCAATAACTAACAATAAAAGGCAAATAACTTTGATACTCACGTAATATTCTCCCCTCCAAATTTGTATCAAGTCTTAACCAAAAAGCCACCACCGCAGCAACACAACAGACGAAATCCCAAGGTGATGATGCTTCAACAATGAGAAGGCAGCTTGACATTCGCTTATGTTCCTTGTCTATGGCATCTGTTAGTGATTCCAGATTGTTGACGAAAAATCGTCTTCTGCTACATCTAGGTTTTACCCTTATAGCTTTATTTCTGTCAATTTGCACTGTGTACCTGTGATAAATCTTTCTTTTTTTCTCTGTAGGTTCCGATGACCATTGATAATTGGTGAGCAGCATAGGAATGCAACAGCTTTGTCTGGGCCAAATACCCTTCTAAATAGAATCCTCTTGGGAAACTAGGAAATTACTTGGGATTTAGTAACCTGAAATGCTTAAAAAAATATTCATTAAAGCTTTTGATAAGACTATGAAAATGCTGCCATTTCAGCATGTAAGAATACCTGAGTAATGAAGGCTGCAATTATGGTACATCGTAGCGGTATCAATATAAAAGCGCCGTGCGTGGCTGCATGACGTAACATTGCAAATATTCTTCGTGTTTAAATAGGCATGCATAAATATTAGGTCCTGGTGTGGCGGGAAAGATCAGTGTAGCTCAAAAACTTCATCCGGAGACTATACGAAAGGGGATTCTTAACCGTGCGCAGCAAGTAATTACCTACCATGCTGCATCAAAGTCAACTGTTTTCAAGTTCAAGACGTCAGAAACCGGGTATCAGGAACTATAATTCAAAACCGATAGCTTGCGTTACGAAAATAGATTGCACCTATAGATTTTACAGCAATTTATGTATGAGATTTACAGTCACCTTCTGAATGCTAAAATTAACGCTTCAACGCTGCCTGATACCGCGTCCTCAAAAACCGAACAACGGCGGATCTGGCTTGTGCAGGTGCGAATTAGGTTATTGAAGCTTAACTCTGCGTTCACACTTTCATACGAATCGCCGTTAAAATGAAATTTTGTAGCGAACTATATGTGAGTCTTAGTAATTTTCGGGATGTTTCGCATTAATAACGCTTCGACCAAGGGGTCCGCAATTCAAATTTACTACAATAAAAAGAGGAAGAAAAGTGAAAAAAGGATAATAAAGCAAGGAAAAAGTTAACAAAAAATGTAATTAAATAAAAAGCAAAGTTTAAGTTGCGGACCCCTGGGCTTCGACGTTGCCTGTTACCTTGTTCTCAAAAACCTTACAATAACGGGGTATTCGTGTTAGGTTACTGAGGCTTTTTTTTCTAAAAACACCCTGCATCTGGCAGATATCTGTTTTCCAAATAAACAACGTCACGAAAAAGAAAAAGTGACAAAAAACGGAGACTAGATCCGGCTTTCATGCAGGATATGGCGTGTCAAAACTGTTTTTCGGTGCATTCTACTGTTATAATCAACAGGTTTTTTATTGGACTTGCGTCAGCAAATGTTGGATTCACCATTATGACGACTGGTGAAAATGACTATATATTGTCGGTCCCGTCGCAGTTGACGATCCACATCTACAGAAGCTCAGGTCCCATCGACAACGCTTAAAGATGAAGTTCCTACCCATTTTCGTCCTGGTTGCTGTCTGCTTCGCCGTTGTTGTGGTAAGGAAATAACTTTGTAGTTAGAGAAATTAGTCGAATATCAAAATCGGTTCAGAATACGCTAATGCATATAAACTGTAAGTAAAATATACATATTCATTTTGACGGAAATATAGGAGGCCAAGCCTGAACAAACAATACAACAATCATTACTGTCTAACGGTTCCGAGAGAAAAGGGACAGAAAAAACCGAGAAACCTAAAACAGAAAAACCAAAGACAGAAAAAACCGAGAAGCCAAAAACCGAGAAACCAAAGACAGAAAAGACCGAAAAACCAAAGACAGAAAAACCAAAGACAGAAAAAACCGAAAAACCTAAGACAGAAAAACCAAAAACAGAAAAGACCGAAAAACCTAAGACAGAGAAACCAAAGACAGAAAAGACCGAAAAACCCAAGACAGAGAAACCCAAGACAGAAAAAACCGAAAAACCTAAGACAGAAAAACCAAAGACAGAAAAGACCGAAAAACCCAAGACAGAGAAACCAAAGACAGAAAAAACCGAGAAACCGAAGACAACGAAGAAAACTACACCCAAGACGACAATCACCACCACAAAAACCACCACTACAACTGCGATGCCAATAACTATCACTGATTCCCCAATCACTGATGCCCCAATCACTGACGCACCAGTCACTGATGCTCCAATCACTGGCGCACCATAGTCACTGATGCCCCAGCCACCATTATCTGATTCACTGAGTAGCCAATTTAATCCTTAAGTTTTCTATTATTTGAAACAGTATCCCTATAATAAGATCTTTCCAGCTTTTATCTTTTTCCAGCTTTTCCTTCTATAATCAATAATTTAGTCTGATATAATTAGAAAAAAAAATATAGCTATCATCATAATACACACATAAGCAGCATTGTCTCGCGCATTTTCACTGTTGAAAATCAGTTTCCATTAGCTACAATTCAAGTAAAAAAGAATGTTTTTTTTTCATTCAAAAACTTACAACTTGACGCATGTTGGACCGAGACAGCATCGTTACGCGAAAGGGAATTGTACACTGGTTTCCGAAGCACAAAATGTTGGAAAGAGCAATCTGTTCCTTCTAAAGCATACAATTGAAATATGAAATTGATTGAGTAATATTTTACTGAATCACATTTACTGTAACGCAACCTACAGTGTGTGGAGATTTTAAGTAGGTAATTTGGGGATAATTTGGGGCAAAAAATTAATACAAGAATGACGTAAGTATGGATATTTCATACGATTCGTCGTTTAAAATCATATTTTATAGTCAACTATAGTTGAGACTTAGTCACTTTAGAAATGTGCATTATTAAAGCTTCGACGTTGTCTGTTACCTCGTCATCATAAACTGAACAGTGGAGTGTCTGGCTCTGGCTGCAGTTGCGTGCTAAACTGCCAACTTACTGTGGCTTTTCCCCTGGAAACAAACTACATCTGGCAGATCTGTTTTTCAAATAAACAGCTTTAACGAAAAATAAGTGACAGTATGCAATAGAACGGAGACTACATCTTGTTAAGGGGTAAGGTAATTAGTCCAATCTCTTTTCAACCATCGCGCTAGTCGAGAGATTTTGGAGAGCAAGAAATCCGCCAGAATCCAGCAAGCAAAAAGCCTACGGGGAAGCCAGGAACCAAGGGAATTGACAAGCCAGGCACCAACGGAACCAAAACACCTGTGAGCAAAAGAAGTGAAAAGCCTGGAACCAAGGGAACAGATAAATCGGGAACAAAAAGGGACAGAGAAGCCTGGAACCATAGGAACGGAGAAACCTGAAACTGAAAAAGTCAAAATAACTAAAGCGTCACAAAGCATAAACATGAAAATTAAACGGACACAAACAGAAGTTTCGTCAATGATCCGAATAATCTAAATCTCCAAAAAATTAGGCTATTCCATACTATTGTGATTAACCAAGTTAAATTTTACTTCCCTTATTGACCGCATGGAATATAAGGGGTAAAAACATACATCTCATTATTCTCACCTCTTGAATTAAATTTTATGCACTGTAAATAATATCAAACTTTTTGCATTTTAAAACATGTTACGCATGGATCATAAAATAAGACTGGAATCCAGACGAATGATTTGTCTTGTATTAAATACCTCCATGTGCTTGTATTGTGTTAAATTTTTACACGAAATAAGCAGCAAGCTGTGCCATTTTATCCTTAGGCTTTGCACGGCCACGGCCACGACCACGCCCTCTACCTCGCCCACGACCTCCTCGTTTGCTTTTCGCATGTGATGCATAACGCTTCTCCACCAGCTCTGACAGTTCCGGTGAACAAAAGATGCAAGCATCCTTCACCTTGGTGAGTCCATTGGCTAACTTATTTTTTTCCTGAAATGGATCAAATGTGTTTTGAAAACATGAAATCCATTAGAATGATAAACAAAGTTATGAGTTTACCGGTCGATATTCCACATTGATTTGACGAGCATCGCACTCAGGACATGTAGAACTAGCAACGCTAAGCTTGTTGGCATCTTCACAAACTTTAATCACCACTTGACATCTGAAAGAAAATAGGCACATTGATGTGGCTGCTCATACACAAAAGACAGTAAACAAATTATTCTTACTGATTACAAGCCAATTGCCATTTTGGCCCTGAAGTAGGATCCAGGACAAGAATACCGTTGGGGCATTCTCCGCATGATGCAACTCCAGTTGCATTCAAACCATAAGTACACGATGGATGCGTGCATTGATTACATCCGCTGCCTTTCTTCATTTCTCTATTGAAAAATTCGTATTATTTATCGGGAATGCTCGACTTCAGTCAACTGTACCATCACGAATTCGAGGATACCTGAATGGCGGGAAAACGTAGCAGTAAGGGCAAAAAGGATATCCTTTCCCGTTTGGACCTCCAACCCACAGCAGTAATTCGAATTCGTCAAGTGGACATTTCAATTCGTTAAATAATTTGAAACTTCCACCCGCCGGCAAGGAATATGTCGCATCGCAGTTCGGACAATGGAGTCGAGCTGGTTTTGAAGCTACTAGTTTCATGAATCTAAAGGAGGATTACATAATCAAATATTATTAGTTAGGAAACATGGACCCATGGCAAAATGAAATTCTGTTTTACCTTCTGCAAGCCCCACCTGATCAAATAAAGAAATAAGATTCAAATTATTAATAAAATTCTAATCCATTAAATAAGGCATTAATTTATCTCACATCGACTGAAATTTCTCCCTGTCTGCGACAATGTTGAAAACGTATCCTCGAATAGATGATCCATACCCTCGATGTGCTGGACGAAGTAAATAAACTTTAACCGGAAGATTTCTAAAGCGTGGCGAAGGATCTCATCGTAATTTCCCCTTCCTTTGGCAATAAGGTTTAACTAATCAAAGAAATAATCATTAGGAAATGGTTCTCAAACAACATCTAATAAATTCTACGTTATGTATTTTTTTGTTCACTTACTTGTTCCTCCACGGCCGAACGCATTGTGGGTAATACCAGTTGAGGATCAATCTACGAAAAAATGTTTCAACAAAACGAACATAAACAAAAATCACCTCTTAGGAAACACAAAGTAATTTAGTGCCTACACGCTGATATCCGTGGACTAGCGAAATGCCAAGTGCCGTAGGAATCAACTTCCTTCCATTGCCAACAGTAACATAATTTCTCTGCGAAATATTATTAATGTGAACTGGAATGGATGCATCCTGTAGAACAGATAAGGAGCACCTTAAAATGTATCAAGGTAAAAGAAAAACATAATTAATCATTTTTTACAGTTCCAATTCCATGCTTTTCCATTAAAGTAATCAGCTCAGATTCTGTTAAATAATCAGGTGGAGAAGTCAAACGTTCGTTCAGTTTAACCTAAAAAAAATTTTATTAGATAATTTCCATTTAACAATGCTAGTAAATGTAAACAAACTTCATTTATAGGAACCATTTGGTTCAGTTTTAGATCCGGCATGTGCTCGTCGGGGCTGAGAGCCTGCCAATGCATAGTGCGAGTAAAACCAGGATCTAATAATTTTTTACCACTGACGGAAAATGATTCAGGCCCCACATCAAAATCTATTCGCGTAACCAGATATTTACAGTCCGATGACACCTATATGAGCGTAATAATAATGGTTGACTTGCTCTCACAGACACATAAAGTGAAAACAAAATACCGATCCAATAAAATGACGCACTATGTAATCATAGAGGCGCCAGGAATC
Source organism: Daphnia pulex (assembly GCF_021134715.1). NCBI lineage: Eukaryota > Metazoa > Arthropoda > Branchiopoda > Diplostraca > Daphniidae > Daphnia > Daphnia pulex. The sequence continues at coordinate 1,870,257 of NC_060027.1, forward strand.
GTGATCAAACGACTCTCGGGAAGCCAAAGTCTGAAAATTGGAACAAACAGATTTTTAAGTGCACATTAATTACGGGCCAAAAAAGTTACCATTGGCGTAATTGGAGGGTGGTCTCCGACATCTTGGCCTTTACGGGGGTGGACAGATCCTGTTTCCAAAATTCGGATATTATAACGGGGCGGGTGGGGTTCTAATCGTATTAGTATTAATAGCGTTAGAACTAGCAAACCTTGGGAAAGGACGTCTCGAACATCGGCTCCAAACTCAGCACTCTGACGGAATTGCTTTAACACGCCAATAATATCGAAATTTTCTGGATATTGAGTTGTTTCCGTTCGCGGATAAGAAATATAACCCTAAACGAAACAAAATTTTATGATAAAACAACCAATGACAAATGATTTTGTACAACAACCTGTGTGTATAATCTTTCCGCTATAATCATGGCACTATGAGGGCTCATTCCTAAAAAGTTTGGTTTAATTAAATTTTAGCAAAAAGAAAGGTTTAAGGTACGTACCTAAACCAGAACTGGCGACCCTCATCAGTTCAACTGTATTAAGAGCCTGTGGGCGTTGCTTCGCCTTTTCTTTTTGAGAAATACCTACAACTCTAATGAAACGAACAATTTAACCAATTAATACTATTCTCTTAATCTTGAGTATGAAGGCTAGAACTATACTTGGCCTGTTTGCAGTCTTTAATCTTTTGGTGGAAAGCTGAAGCAACTTCACGATCAAACAGACGGACTCGTTCCCATTCAAGGGTAAGTTTCCGGAATTCTGTGGCCTGAACGGAAACCTGAATCACCCAAAACGGCTCCGGTTGGAAAGTTTTTATAGTATCGTGCCGTTCAACGCAGAACCCTATTCATAAACATTCGTAATTACGAGTTCGACAGGATTCACAGGAATATTAAAACGTCAATCCTCAACCTAATGTGGGTGTTTGGCATGGACCTGTAAAAAAAATTTAACCAATATTAGACACAAAGTACACCAATATATTATTATTTAACTATTTTACCATAAGAAATGAGCGTGGAATCCAAATTACCATATTTTCCCTAAGTAAAAATAACTGAGATTAATAGAAAACATTGTCTGTAACAGTAAATCAAAAGTACCTGAAAAAACCTTGTCTGAAATCGTGTGAAAGCACATCCAATTCTCAAATCTATTTCTTGCCTAGCATCCACACTCTTGGATTCATTTTCATTTGGAGAAACTAGACAATTCATTGCAGCTTTAATGTCTTTTTCTGTGATTGCAGAAAATTTGGCTCGCAGAATGGTTTGTTCTCTTCTCTGAGATCTTACCATCACAGGCTCAACTTCATTGATTACTTCAAAGCAAATGTTTTCTCCTTCTTTATCACAATCTAGCCAAAGAACTAGATAGTTGCAACCTTTGGCTTCTTGAGATAGAAACGCAGGCATTTTCAATTTAGGAGTTGCTTCTTTCTTTTCAGTTGGGCATGTAAACAACTCAACCTACATAATAATGTCATAAAATCCAAGAAAAACGTGGAATAATAGGTCAATTTTAGTACTTACAGGATCAACACTATCCCAGTTGTTATAACGACCTGTGAAATCTAAAGACATAACCTGTAGGAAACAAAACAGCTACATGATTTTAAACAAACGTGGTACAGAAGAAAATATGTTATACATGGCCACAAACAGATGTCATTTTGAAGTATGCACTCTGGCCTTTAAATAATCCATTCCATTCATGAACAGAGCATGCTCCATTGAAACCTGTAAATTATAAGTCAAATCTTGAGATTTTTCAGTCAGACTGAAAGACATGAGGGGAAAACACAATACCTTTCCTTGTGTGACAACTATTGTTGCTCAAAATTTTTGCCAAGCTTGCTGCAAGACTTGGCTTTTCTGCCACCATAAGTACGACATTTTTCGACATTTCAACAAATAATCTTTGATCTTTTACTCGACGTAAAAAATCGGATATTGAAAAGAAAAACAATCAGCTCATTTGCTGTCGGTGTCTTTTTCGGTAAAATCTATTGCACTCCGGAGTCCGGAGCGCTCTAGTGTCAAAAGTGGCTATTGCACTCCGGAGTCCGGAGTCCTCTAGCGTCAAAAGTGGCTATTGCACTCCGGAATGGAAATATGTAGTACTTTCATTTGGCGACCGATGGCATTCTGTTTCTGTGTTTTGAAATTTGAATGGTTTAGATTTGAATTCTTTGGAAATTCAAATAAAATGTATTTATAACAATCATATATATTTGAATATCACTAATAAATAAAAATAGTCAGTGTATAGAAAGAACTTTTATTTCGTTATCGTTAACTTAGCTAGAGTTTAGAGTACAATGTCCAACATTGAATCAGTACCTTAAAATTCAAATTGTAAATATAGTTAAGTGTCTTGCAACAGGAATAAAGTAGAATTTATAAACATTTCAATTCAGGGTGATATTTCTTGTTAACCATTTCTATTTCTCGCTCTATTTGCTCAGTGTAAGGATTTATACACGTTATAAACGCATATAGTGAGTCACCCTTTGTCGCCCCTTACCTGCCTGAAAGTCGAGCCGGAGTTCTCAGAACGGGGCTTCGAGGGGTTCTTAATCTTTGTGACCTTTAAACGCATCGACCAGCAACTCACTATTTCTGCTGATTGATTCACACGTAACGTGGGATTCAGCTATATTATACAGAGATCATTAAATTCAAAGTAATAATTTAGATTGTTAAACACGCTATAAACACACGACATAGTGAGTCACCCTCTGTCGCCCCCCTACTTGCCTGAAGGTCGAGCCGGAGTTCTCAGAACGGGGCTTCGAGGGGTTCTTTGTGACCTTCAAACGCATTGACCAGCAACTCACTATTTCTGCTGATTTACACGTAACGTGTGATTCAGCTGATTTCACGCTATAAACCATGCAATGCCCGTGTCTCTTATTCCAATAAACTAACAGCTAAACACGTCTTTCATATCTTGAAACAAAACAATACAAAACTAAGTTAACATGCCGTTGCAGTTTACTTTATTATAGTGAGAATATCAAAAGACATTTTAACTGAATTGTGAGTGCGAAAAAATACTTGGTATTTTCGTGTTCAGTTTCACTCGGTGCTTTGTCATCACATGAATGAACTGACAATGAAAAATTAATTGATTTTAAGGGGAAAGAATTAGCACATGGTGCGGCGTCAATCAAAGATCCTTTAAGAGCGGAATATGGAAGCGCCTTGTCCTTTGATGATGGGTTGCTTTAGGTTCCAACGCCGCGGAGATAATCATAAACAAAGTTAACCACTCCTCTTTTTGACTACCAGTATTTTGTAACATCTATCTCCCTTATGTTGTAAAAAGAATATTCCTCGACGATGACGAATGGTTCTGTCACGAATGTAAAAAATAAATACCTTATTATGTAGTCTCATGTATACACACCCAGAATTGAACTGATTATGTGAAATATATTGTGTTAAATTTGAGTAGAAAGTAAACCTACTGTTTTTGTTTATACACACTCAACTTCTTTCATTATTAAATGATATCGAAGAACATTCTTCTTATGTGATATAAAGTCATGTTCAGGTCGTAAACGTAATGAAATAGCGAAAACCCCTAATCCTGCAAACCTTAAAACTTTTATAGATGAAATAAGTAAAATCTCACTTTTCAAACATGATACATTTTTTTTCAAAATGTCAAACACTAATTTCTTGAAGGCATCAGGTTTGTTTTTCATTTGGGGAAATCTCAAAAACTCATCACATGCTGTTGACCTGTTGTACGATATTGTAACAAAGGTGAAACCACAGATCAGTGCATAACTCCCTCTTCTTTCACACTATAATTGAAGCTTGAATGAAAGACAGACTCTGAACTCAGGCTGAATGGTATTTATGTTAAACACAGAATCAGTCGTTATTTGCCATTCGTCGCCATAAATTTCCGGAGTGCAATAGCCACTTTTGACGCTAGAGGACTCCGGACTCCGGAGTGCAATAGCCACTTTTGACACTAGAGCGCTCCGGACCCCGGAGTGCAATAGGCGTGACCGTCTTTTTCTGTAGCAGACGAAACTCTTTGCGGCGCTTGCAGCATTGCACCCTTGCAATAAAAGACATGTCTCTCGTTGTAATCGACTTTAACTTATTCACATCAGAGTAATAGCTTCCAGTGCATACCTTACTTTGAAGACTCTGGATTAAATTGAGAGTTAAGCTAATAAATCCGAAGTTGCCTAATCAATTTAAGAAAATATGATTCCTTTAAAATTACCGACCGGAAGTAATTTATGAAACTGTAATGTTGTTGATGTAAGAACTAGGAAGTCTTCTCCCAAAGATCCATTGGGTGAAAGCGGGTAAAAGACCAAACTTACTTATGGAGGTAGAACTATCGTGAAATAAACCAAATTTATTTTAATAAAACCAAGCCAATAATTTCGATAATTGATACACACTATACATAATCAATTCAATCACTTGAAATCGAAGTTGGAGGAAACCATCCGACTTCCGTGTAAAATATTTAGAGATGCGCTTCTTCCAAGTTGGCGGAAGAGCTGACTGGTTTCAACGCGATGCCCTGGACGGAACAAAGCTCAAAGTAGAGACCTCCCAATTTGATTAGTTCTTCGTGCGTTCCTTGTTCTGATATCGTTCCATGGTTAATGACGATAATGTTGTCCGCGTTCTGAATCGTACTAAGTCGATGGGCGATTGTTATACATGTTCGGCCTTCCCTTGCGGCATCCAAGGCCATCTGGACGACATGTTCACTCTCTGAATCCAGCGCTGAGGTGGCTTCGTCCAGCAACAGGATTTTAGGATTCCTAATTAACGCTCTTGCAATAGCTACGCGTTGTTTTTGGCCACCAGAAAGTTGCGTTCCTCGCTCTCCGACCATGGTCTCGTAGCCATTTGGTAACGACTGGATAAACACATGGATGTTGGCTTTCCTGGCCGCTTCGATAATCTCATCCATGGGGACGACTCGGCTGTTGTCGCCATAGGCGATGTTTTGAGCGATGGTCAAATTGAAGAGAATCGGCTCCTGGGATACGATACCCATCTGGGAACGGAGTGAAGAAATGTTGACGGGATTGATGTCCTGGCCGTCCAGTTGCACTTGACCGCTATCCGGATCGTAAAAGCGTTCCAGTAGTTGAATGCAGGTTGATTTTCCGCATCCGCTGTGTCCGACAAGAGCGACAGTCTGGCCAGCTCGGACGGCCAACGACAATCCTTGAAGAACTTCAGCGTCTTTACGCGTGGGATAACGGAAACGAACTTGTTCAAAGTTGACATTTCCGTCAACGTTCTCCAGGACGAGGCCGTTGTTGGATGAGGCGTCGATTTGTGGCACACGTCTCAGCAAAGCAAAGATCCGGTTGGCCGCCACTTTGGCTTTGTTGTAGTTTGGAGCGAACGCCACTGCCTGGCCAATCATTTGCGTACCGAAGAGAAGCGACTCGCTGACTTTGAAGACGCTGGTGAAATCGAGACATTCGTTAACGACAAGCCATCCACCGTAGTACATAGTGACAGCGTAGGCGAACATCGGAATAGAGCTGGCGAATCCGAAAATGAAACCACGAATCCAGGATTTTTTCAGGGCTTCTCTGTGCGGTCCTCGCAGAGACTCCATGTAGATGGTGTGGAATTGCCTTTCTTTACCAAGACTGGCTACTGTCCGGATATTGCTGATGGCTTCCATGGCGACTTTGGCTGATTTCTGCAATGCTTCACGCTCCAGTGCGGACTGTCCCATGATAATTTTGGCTTGGAAATAAGTTGACACGAGGAGAAGTGGGACGAAACAAAGAGCTACCAATCCCAGTTTCCACTGGAAATAAAGAGCCAGAACGGTTGAAGCGACCATGGTGGTCACTGCCTGGAAAAGGACGCCAATACGGGATCCTGTGGCACCCTGGACGCTGGCAGCATCGCCAGACAACCGGGCGCAAAGTGCTCCAACGCTGTTCGTTTTACGATCAAACCAGCCAATTTCCTGTTTCAAAATGGCCTGGAATGTCAATCCGCGAAGTCTTGATGTCAAAGATTCTCCGGCTATGCTGAATGAGAAAGACTGGGCGAAAGCGGAGAATCCGACGACAATGCCCAGGATCAAGAACATGAGTGCATAGAAATTTCCTTGGGCTCTCTTTTCTGCCTGTTCCTCAGCCGATCCTCCAGGTGTCAAGACTCCAAGAACTTCGCTGAAGAGGATGGCAAAGACGGGTGTGCTGAGACCGACGATAGCTGATCCGATGACTCCCACGACGATGTAGTGCCATTCTTTCCTGTTCATTCTCATAATATCCATTAAACTGACATCGATGTCTTCTGACTGGGCAGACACTGCGGAGCTGGCCACAGACAAACGAGCACTTCGTACGGAATTGTGCCTTCCGAGCGGATGACTTCCGGCCAGACTTACTGCATCCATCATCTCATCCTTTTCATCTGGAATCCAGGATTTAGCTTTTTCGATCTTTTCTTCTTCGTCCTCATAATCGGAATCGTCATCGATTGAACTTTTGCTGTCCGACTCTCCACCCTGTTGTGCAATAACCAGTTGATAGTAAATTCCGTTTAGGGCCATTAGTTTATCGTGAGTTCCGTCTTCCTGTAATACAGCAACAGAATTTGTTAGATTATTTAGATTGAAAAGGAAGTCAATCATTAGATCTTTTACCTGGACAATGCCATCTTTCATGACTATGATACGATCGGCGTTGCGAATGGTTGTCAGCCTGTGGGCGACAATGATGGTGGTACGTCCTTGTCTAGCCTTGTCTAAAGCCTTCTGCACGACCGCTTCACTCTGTGTGTCTAACGCGGATGTGGCTTCATCCAGTAACAGAATTTTGGGTTGCCGAACAAGGGCCCGGGCGATGGCAATACGCTGTTTCTGACCGCCACTCAATTGTCCTCCTCGTTCTCCTACAAGGGTGTCGTACTTGCGCGGAAGTCGCTGGATAAAGTCGTGAGCGTTGGCTTCTTTGGCCGCACGTTCCATCTCTTCCTTGGAGACGCCATCTCGACCGTAGCAAATATTTTCGCCGATGGATGTGCCAAAAAGGACAGGCTCTTGTCCGACCATACCCATTTGGTCTCTCAGCCAACCCAAGTTGAGATTTCTCAATTCATTTCCGTCGATGGTGACAGAACCTTCGAGCGGATCGTAGAAGCGCTGGAGTAACTGGATGCAAGTGGATTTACCACAGCCGGAAGTGCCGACCAAGGCGACGGTTTGTCCAGGTGTCACGTCAAAGCTGATACCCTGAAGAATCTTGACATCCGGACGTGATGGATAGTTGAAAAAGACGTCACGGAAAGATATTTTGCCATCAACTCCGTCGGGGACTAATCCTTCGTTGGATGAGCTATCGATGGGTGGAATTCGATCTATAATGGCGAAAATAGTAGCGGCAGCTCCTCTGGCGACTGAAAAGGCTTCCATGTAAGGAGCTGCTTGGCCAATTTGCATAGCGCCAATCAAGACGCTGAAGAAGACGATCAGGAGATCGGAAGAGGAATACGAATTTCCATCGCAAGCGGCCAGGATGAGGGTAATCCCGTACCAGAAGGCAAGCGAGTAACTGGCGTAGATAATCCCCCAGACGAGACCAGCCCCGATACCCGTTGCCATACCGCGTTTGATTCCGGCCTTTTTAGCATACGCCAAATCATCTTGAAATCGATCGATTTCTTTTCTTTGGCCACCAAAAGCCATGACGGTTCGGATGGAACTGAATACTTCTTCGGCTATACCACCGGCTTTGGCGTAAGCTTTCAGTTCATTTTCCGTCAAAGATGCTTGAACTTTGGCCAAAACTCCCATAGAAACGGCTAGAACCGGTGTTGAAACTAACATGACTAGAGTCAATTCCCTAAGGTAAAAAAAATTCTGATTAGATTTTGTGTAACCTTTAAACTGATATGTTAACGTTATTTGTTATTTTTAGTTTTTTTACCATCCGTGTATAAAGGCGTTGATGATAGATGCAATGAAACATGTCATTGAGAAGATAAACATGCCAATCTTCTCTCCAACACCGTCCTGGATTTTATTTAAATCTCTGATAATTGAGATAAGAAATTGGAGTAAGAAGTCATCGTGGAAAAAAACAATTGAATAGCATCTCTCTTACTCTGTGATGCGGCTAGCAAAATCGTTGGATGATTTAGTGTCATACCAGCCGACATCCTGTCGCAGGACGGCTTGTAAAAACTTACTTCTAATCCGGTAGACCTTGATACGGTAGTAAAGAAATAAAAATGGAAATGAATTTCGTGCATCAGGAGACTGTGACTTTGCACATTCACTAATCAACAAGGTCATTTATCCATACATAATATACAGTGCATGTTTAAGGTGTTTATCGTCTGGCTGGTCCGCCAGATGACGAAAACCTTAAACAATTGCCACAGACTGTAAACTGGATTTCCATAGATAGCGTTATCTAAAACTTGGTATAAGTTATGTCAAGTCACGCTTGTTGTTTGCATAATTACCTGATTTTCAGCCGTAAAATTAAGCGCCGTCACGAAAATGAAACCGAGCAGTAAAAGGACGGCGCCAATAATGGCAACGTAAATACCAAATTTTGTGAATTCGTCTTGAATGGCTTGACCCTGCGGACTTGATTTTCACAGAAGAAAAATATGAATTTAAAATACAGAAAAACCAAATTCTAATGCGACTTACGAGTTGGCGTATTCACTTGGATCAGTGAGGTTGCAAGTTGGACCACTAAAGGAAAAAAGAACCCATCATTTTCAATTTGATTTAAACTTCAATGAAATAAAAAGTTTAAACTTACAGGGGATAAGGATATGTATAATTTGGATCGCTAGAAATGTTGCAATTGATTTCATCGATTGTTTCCTGATCCATACCTCCACCGACGAACGCGTTGGTTATGTCACCAAAGAGAATCAACATGAGCGGGAAGCAGACGCCCGTACCTACGGCACCCAAAGTGCCAAAGCACAACAGCACAAAGTCTGTAGGGGAAGCGTATCGGAACAGGTCGAAGAATGGCACGGGGGGAAATTCAGGCGGCGGTGGTTTTTCTTTATCCTTCTTTTTCTTCTTTTTCTTGCCATTGCCATCGTCGGAGATGCTCGGTATCGAGCTGCTGGACGTGTCCTCTTCTTTCTTTTTGAGCTCATCATCGTCCTGACTGAAAGCTTCGTTGATTTGACCTTTGACTTCCTCGCGATCCAAATTTGGCGCCATTTTGTCACCTGTCACGCAAGCGGATGTCAATTATTAAAATGGTTTTGGTCTGGCGCAAAGCTGAAACCCATAGCAACGTAGTCACGGTGAATAAAATACGACAAATCAATTGAAAATAAGGTTGACACGCATACTTTTGAAGTAATTCAATTATTTAAAAAAAAATCACCTGTTGTTGTTGAAAAACTGTCCAATTTTAACCCGACCGGTATTTGCTGTTCGCTCGGACCAACTTTCGTCCTAGAATGAAAAATTTCTGTTGCCATCCAACCTTTTATATAGCGATAGGTGTTTTAGATACCGAATACCGGCTGTGTTTAAGGGGTACCTGACGAAACCGGCAACTTATGTCGCACTGTTAAGATAACAGGGCGCGCTGGCGCAATAGACAAACAGAAATAGGCAATTCATTTTATGCTCGTTCATCATTATTTACCAATCATTTTGTTATCAAATTGAAATTTCAAATTCAACAACTTATTAAATTAAATACAAAACAATTCATCCATTAAAACTTAGAACTGCAGAAAAAGGTGTTAGGACTAAAAAGAAAACAATTAAGCAATTCGATCTTTTGAATTTAAAGAATAAACAAACAGAAAATCAAATTCGTTCGATATCAGGTACATCACAATTATGTCATGTCAACAACTAACCATACGGGGGGGCTATAGTCTGAACCTATTTCTGGCCTTGAATCCCAACTCCCAAGGACCATATCTTATCGATGCACCTTGGCGTCTTTAATAAAATTCTGCCGAGTAATTTATGACTAACATCAGGAGAATAAAAATGAAATAAAAACCAAATCCTGTTTAGGGCAATTGAGCTGCTCCAAAATGCTAAGCCGTTAGCCCGTTACGTTACATAAACTCTTGCATAAACAAAACTACTTGTTTTCTTTTTGGAGGCAGTGAGAAGGGGTCAGTGACCCTCAACATTTCACATTTTTATCAACACGGAGCGGACACATGACACAGAATCTGGCATATGGTGAATTCTACTGTAATTCGCGCCGAAACTGTCTAGTCAGCACTATTACGTAAATATTTCGATATCGCTAAGTTTATTACATTTTAAATAAGCGAACTGAAACTTAGATTAAAAATTACCTGTTTTTAGTTACACTGCTGCTGAAATTCCTTACTGTTCCCAGATAATAAAAAGCTTATGACTGATTAAACGATCTGGTGGCAACCATAGATTACAGGATTACGTAATACTATTTTCAGTTACGTTAAAAAAATAAAATAGTTAATTAATGTATCAATATAATCCACATTCAGTATTAGTTTACCTGTTTCTCGTTAACATAAACGGTACAATATTATCCAATATCACAAAATTTCCAGATCAAATCACCTAGAATTTAAAGAAAGCAGGCAAAACCCAATAAAAAAATTCCCTTCTTCATATATTTTTTTAAAATAGGAAAAAGAAGAAGATGTTGAACACAATAAACAACCCAGTCACTTTGAAATCCTTGGTGGAGGATGGTAGTATATAGGTAGACTTAAAAGGGACTGGAATTGGTACCTATCACGACTTTCCTAGAGAATCCACAGACAAAATTGAAGAAATAAGACAATAAATGGGGGCATTCGGGCACCAACAAAAAAAAAAGACTACAAATAATAAAACGAAAAAGTGCGAATCTTCGCTATAGCATACCAATCAGAATAACAGGAGTAAAGCAATAAAGGCCAAAAATTCACTACCCACTTCTTACGGGTGAGTGCCGCCTTTGTTGCTCCACTCGGTTATTATCATTATCACTTCGTTAGTAAGATATTATTATTGCACTTTCTTTCAATTTGGTTTTGAACCTGTTAGTAGAGTGCAGGTTTGATACGTAACTTGACTGGATGATGTTGCTGGATTTGATGAGCAGTTGGTTTGGTGGCTGTGCGTAAATTGGGAGTGGGGATTTCTCGTGCAACTACGCCTTCGTCTTGAATGATTCGAGGAAAAAAAAATGAATAAAAAAAATAAATAAAGGCATTTAGAGGGATCACGAGTTGCAATGGGGCCAGCTATACAGACACCATAAGGCGAAGTGGAGCCATAAGAACTCAAAACAAACAAAAAAACTGGAAAATAAAAATTACCAGAGCTCATGGCTCCACTCGTTAAGAGATACTATGTTGATGAGATGGTCGTATTTTTAAGTACATTCTTCCCTGTCTTTCGCGTTAATCTACAATTAAGCTTTCATCACATGAGAATAATAATGCTTCCGGTAAAAGCATTATTGGTTCAAAGGGCAAGGGGGTTTACAATGATCGAATCCCATTTTTATCAAAATTGGCAATTAAGTAAATTGACTTTGTCGCTCCATTGGCCCGGAAGTGACGCACCAGATGGCGGTTCAGTGCACGGCTAACAAAGAATGAAACGAAAAAATTCAACATAAACTCTTTCACAAAATAAGTGAAAAAGTTGGAAAACAAAAGTATTCAAATCACCAAATACCGTACCGTTTCACAGATATTCATATTGCAGCAATCTTCGATGTTGATGACACGCTCAGCTGCTGGTCGGTAGTTCTTCCCCTTGATGACTCGCCTCTTGAAACGCGATCGTCCAGAGCTTAATCGCCATACGCGGAAACTCAGAATAATAACAGCGATTATTAGAATGACGCACATGACAGATGTGCTCATCAATGCTATGAAGATTTCGCTGTTCTCAGCCTCAGTAGCTGTTGAGAAAGATGACCTCCCGCAACTATTTCGAGACGTATCAACAGTGTCTGTTATTTCACAGCGGTCACCACTATAGTTCTCTGCACAACTGTACAAGACTTTCGTTAATTATTGCCAACGCATAATTAATTTTTTAAAAATTACCTGCAACTAATTTCGTTGTTGACAAAAAAGCAATGTCCCTCATTAAAGCAATAGCCGATACACAATCCGGAGTCCGTTTCGGAAACTGGGGTAACATGGAACTCTTGAGGCGTATTATTTGATTCAGACGAAGAATCCATTGCCGGTGTTGATCGGTGTTCCGAATGATGAATTAGCTCTGTTGTAGCTGCTGAATGTTGGATATCGATCGAACAATGAACTGGTTGGCGCTGGAGTATGATGACAGCCATGGGTTTATATTGGAAACGACGTAGAGAAACCGGTCCATCGATAGATCCTTCTTTGGGCAGGGACCAGAGAGACTTCTGGTCCCAGTCTGTCCAGTATATGTCATGTTCTCCAACCTTGTCAATTTAAGAAGGAAAATAAAGAAATCTTATGTCAAACGCGAGTAAGAAAAAATAAATACCGTAAGACCGAAAATAAATTGCCCCCGCATTTCATGGCCCTTGCCTTCGTACAAGAGCTCTCTGTCCGATCCGTCAACTTTGCTTCTTTCAATTTGAAAAGTTCCATGACGAAGGTTGTTGGCCCAGTAAATCATTTGCTGACTAACATCCAATCCCAATCCGTGAGGCATAAAAAGTCCTTTATGTACGATAACCTCGCGGTGACTACCATTGAGATAGGATCGTTCAATGGTAGGTCTATCTATATTCCAATTGGTCCAGTACAGCATTCTGAAACAGAATAGAATAATTTAAAAATGTTACATAACTACAAACATTTGATTAACAAAATACCTTGTACAAGGATCAGATATCAGTCCTCTTGGTTTATCTCCTCGGAGCAGATGGACTAGTTCAATCGTGTTGTTTTCGTAGACATGAAGGTCTTCACGTTCAACTACGAATCGGCGAATCGACTGTTTGGTACCGTCAGTCCATAACAGTGTTTTCTCCAGATTATCATAGGTCAAAGCTTCAACCGACTCGTTGGTTCCTCCTACTCATCACGTTCACAAACATTAGCATGTATGGACAGATATCAAATCGCAAAATAAAAATATTACTTTCCACGACATCATGGACAGAGCCTTGAGCCTTGATCCCATCGAATGTGACGCTAAACACGTGCCCTCGTCGATTACGCTTGTCTGAGAAGAAGAGTTTTTGTGAAGATGGATCGTAAGCCAGGGCGACCAGTACGGAAGCATTGTAGTTCTCCAATTTGAGTGGATTGCTTTGAGATCCATTGGTCAGGATTTCAATTTGATCGCCGACAGCAACAATTAAATCTGGAAATGGAAATAAGTGGTTAAGAGACCATTCCGGAACGAGTTATCCGACTCTTGTCTTGCGATCGATGGACTGGCAATCCGATATGCTCTTATAAAGTCTACGTGCTACAAGTTCTAGATGGGAGCGATACCAAAGTCACAGCTACAGAATGAGTCTACGTGACCGAATCGATGAAATGATAACGGATGTTTTAGGTTTCTTGCCGACATTTTGCGAAAAACAGAACACGTTATTAAACTCAAGAATCGGTTTAAATCCGACCGATATCAAAAAGGTAAACTAGTGGTTGTTTTGTTTTGTCTTGAATCCTAATGTTTCCACGTCGGAAATTCGTGGAACTAGTTAATATCTTCTACGCACGAAATTTTGCATTTTACTATTATTAACTTCCTGCAAATAGCAAGGTCGACTAATGACGTGCTCAAGGAGAAAATAGCAAAATATTGACAAACATGAATGCAGACAAAATAAGTTTCAAGGACCAACTACCGGCAGACGATATTTAGTCAATATCAGAAGTAACACGTTTCCTAAGGTATTCCCCGGATATCACGTGAGAATTGCATTTTTATTACAAGAGAAAGCTCGCTGGTTTGTTTTTATGATGTTGTCAATGGATTTTTATTTTCTTTTAAAGCCTGTGTGAGAGCAGAATTTTTTGTGTAGTCAGCTGTAGCAATAGTCATATTTCGATACCAGTGTCGTCTGCTACTACGGACTACGTGACTTGGCTCGGCATTTCCCATTTAATAATCGTATGGTAGGCAAAAATGTGTATATTTACCGTCGTAGGATTTGGTTGCGGCAGCAAGTGCGAAGAAAATCCACACTAATAAGGATCGTGAATTCATATCTCGATCCGTAGGCACAGAAGACAAATTTATAAAATACTCATTGATAAAAAGAAACGATCTTAGTTGAACAAATGATGAGTAATATTCTTTGTCTTCACCGGCCACCGAGACACCATGTACCGGGAAACCTGCCAAACCAACTAAATGTAGTCCGGCCGAAATTCTTGAGATCATGCGCGATGCAACCTTATTCCCTGATCTACTTTGTACTGCCGTGTCTCGTGGCTGGTGCAACACTAAACACTCTGGCGGCTAACAATGCAACTTCCGGCAATGCGCCATCTCGTTTGTTATCTTGAAATCGTATCCTACTTGTCGGCATTTTCTGTGTTTACACTGGTTCGAGAAAGACATAATCTTGTTCTTGTATTTTTCTCGTTCGATTTTGAATATTTAATTCACACAAAATGAAAGACTCCGAAATTTTGGAAGCGATGGAATCTAAAAATGCGATAAAGTTTAAAGAACAAATTTATCGACTCATTATCAGGTAGTGTAACATAGTTAAGTTTGTACTCGAGTCATCGTACGCGTGGTTATATTGTCTTGACGTGTTTTTCCCTTTATGTAGCCAATTATTTTATGATGGTTTCCAATCACTGGCTGTCAGTCTATCATCAGCAGTTCAAGCACATCCAACATGCCCCCCATCCGATCGACTCAATCATATTGTCTCGCTAGGACTTCAGCATGAACACAGTAACTCGATATTCAATGATAGGAAATACAATTTTATAACCATGTTTAATCTTTGGTAATATTTTTCAGCATTGAAGAAACCATTAAATAAAGTGGAGATGCTTTTGGGTCCAGGACTGGATTTGGAATATGAAACTGATGTTCAAACCTCAGCTCCAGAACCAGCACTTTATGAAACTGCATATGTAACATCCCACAAAGCGCAATGTAGATCTGGGGCTTTCAGCCCTGATGGTCAGTTAGTTGCCACTGGAAGTGTTGATGCATCCATCAAGGTGACATGAGCAACACCTTTCTACAATTTCATTACCTAATAACAAGTTCAATTGTAGATCCTTGATGTTGATCGAATGTTGGCTAAATCATCCCCAGATGGAGAAATGGCAACTGATCAGCAAGGCCATCCTGTTATCAGAACTTTATATGACCACGTAGAAGAAGTGACCTGTCTGGAATTCCATCCTCGTGACGCCATTCTCGCATCTGGATCTCGCGATTGCACTGTTAAATTATTTGACTTCAGTAAAGCAGCGGCAAAGAAAGCTTTCAAAACACTATCAGTAACAAAAAAGCTTTTCTCGTGGCCCTTACAGTTCCTATTGAATTTTTATATGATTTGTTTAATAGGATTCAGATCAAATTCGTTGCATGGCTTTCCATCCTACCGGAGACTATTTGGTTGTTGGTACAAATCAGCCCGTTGTACGTCTGTATGACACCAACACCGCTCAATGCTACGTCTGTTCATTTCCGTCTCAGTATCACACCAACGCTATTACCTCACTTAAGTATTTATTAATTGGAAGAAAGCATTTGTTAAACAAATTATAATGTGTTTATCGTAGGTATTCTTTTGATGGCAAACTTTATGTATCCGGTTCTCGAGATGGTTCCATAAAACTCTGGGACGGAGTGTCTAACAAGTGTGTCGGTACCATTAGCCAAGCCCACGACGGTGCGGAAGTTGGATCTGTTACATTTTCTCGCAGTGGCAAAGTATTTACACTGTCGTTTCTTACCCATATTTATAACTGGTTTTAACTGTATGTCAATGTTTTTTTTTCTCTAATTAATCAGTATGTTCTTTCATCTGGCACGGATTCATCTGTTAAACTTTGGGAGCTCTCTTCACTACGCTGCATTATAGCCTACACTGGAGCTGGCACAATGGGTAAGATAATTATTACAAGTATGAGGCTTATATTCAATAATCAAACGTAATTATGGTTTATGAAGGCAAACAAGAGCACCGTGCTCAAGCTCTATTTAACCATTCGGAAGATTTTGTCATGTTCCCCGACGAGGCAACAACATCCTTGTGTTGTTGGGATGCTCGGACAGCTCAACGCAAACAGTTGTTGTCGCTTGGTAAGGAGGAAAAAATTCAATGGATAAAATAATTCATTTAATATCTTGTTGATATTTTTTTAGGTCACAATGGTGCGGTCCGTTACATTATCCATGCGCCTAGTACGGCGGCTTTTCTCACCTGCTCAGACGATTACCGCGCCAGGTTTTGGTACCGTCGCAACCCACATTAGATTAAGCTGTCAAATTGTACATGAATAATTGAATAAATGAGAAAAGCTACACTTTCATCTGAATAAATAATTTTGTTTCTTGTTTGGATTGAAACCGTATAGTTTCTACAAATGACGTCATTAACGTCAGTGCATTTAGAGGCTATGTATAACGGGGTCATACTCTATTCTTTCGAGATTATCTAATTGGTTCCACCATACTTTAAGATGGCTGTTGAGAATAAGTTTGAACCACGGTGTAAAGGGGATGTTATTCTTTTCGAGGTAGCCTTGAAATTCTTGAAAGCCGGATAGGGAGACGAAAACAACGCGGCTCACT
The DNA here is from genome assembly GCF_021134715.1 of Daphnia pulex. NCBI lineage: Eukaryota > Metazoa > Arthropoda > Branchiopoda > Diplostraca > Daphniidae > Daphnia > Daphnia pulex. The sequence continues at coordinate 1,887,023 of NC_060027.1, forward strand.
TCGTTCGGGTTGGGTTTTACGGGAACGTCTTTCCTCAAAAACAGGATATAATCCACTTCATGTTCACCCCATTTGGCATCAGAAGGTGCACCATAAATGATTCTGGTGAGAATTTTAAAATCAGACAGCTCAATACTATCTGGACTGATGCCCAGTTCAATTTCAAGCCTTCTTCTAGCAGCTCTTCTGATCCCTACATGGTGAGCTTCTTCAGCTTCATCAGGTGTTGTATTATGTAACGGATGACTGCAACAGGAATTTGTATAATAACCTATTACAAATAACACATTTACTAGACTATAGTTACTTTGCTGTAGTCATACAAACCAGGAAAAGTAATTTTGTGATTGGATCTCTGTTGCATCAGTAGCTCATTTTTGGTATTAAAGAGAAAAACACTGAAGGCCCGATGAAGAGGTGGGAGTTGACCATCTGGACCAAGTAAATGAGCTGCTTCCTTTGATAAATTCCCAACTGCTCTATCATTAGTGTCGACGGAAATGCATTGCTCCTGAAGTAGGAGAGCTTGAGTAGGATCCATAGCTAGATGTTGGTTCATTCTGACACTAGAAAATGATGACAGTTCGTTTAACATAGACCAATTTGAAGCACGATTCAGAATAGAAGAAATCTTTCTGAGGACTTTCCCTGCCATTCGTTAAAATATCAACAGAAACGAATACCAAAGTGGCTAATAGAAAAAAAATACTGGGAAATGAGAACTAACAGAAAATCAAACTATCCCACGTGAGCGTAATGGTGAGACTGACTAACTGAGACGTCTGCTCTACAGTAATCAACTAATCAGAATCGGGATCACGGATTCACGATGTAGGATCTAGGATAATAGACAAGTTCGGGATGCTGAGTTGCACAACCGCAAAATTAGGATCGTGCGCCAACGAGTTTTTGTAACGTTGTGGGGATAGTAGAAAGCGGGTTTTTTATTATTTAAGCATAGAATTACTTATCTAATCTTAGAAATGTTCAGGATTATCGTTGTTTAGAACATTCTGCTTTTTATAGAGTAATTTGAAATGTATAATTCAGCTTAGTTTACCCATTAAAATTAAAGAAAGTCCAAGCCTGGGATGCTGTTTAGTCTTTTCTTGTGTTTTTTGACAGATCTGCTGACAAGTGACAAGCTCAAACACACAAGAAAAGACTAAACAGCATCCCAGGCTTGGACTTTCTTTAATTTTAATGGGTAAACTAAGCTGAATTATACATTTCAAATTACTCTATAAAAAGCAGAATGTTCTAAACAACGATAATCCTGAACATTTCTAAGATTAGATAAGTAATTCTATGCTTAAATAATAAAAAACCCGCTTTCTACTATCCCCACAACGTTACAAAAACTCGTTGGCGCACGATCCTAATTTTGCGGTTGTGCAACTCAGCATCCCGAACTTGTCTATAGTATCTCTTTTACAAAATAGTATCTCTTTTACAAAATAAACCCACTTTCCAAATTACTTTTTTTTAAAGCACAAGCTATATATTTATCTACTTTTTCGTAAACGAGTTTTCTGTATAATTTTATGAAACCTGAAAAATGACACCAGTTGGAAAGTAATAGCTACTGATCCAGTGATATGTGTCATTTAAAATTTTCGGAGAATTCCATTCGTTCTCTTTAATTAAGTCTTATGACTATAGTGGCAGAAACAATTATTTTTCAAATTAACTTTTATTAAATAACCGGAGAATTTTCAATTACTTACGAGTAGTGGCAAGGTTCGTTGTTAAATAAGTAAATTTCTCCATTTAGGCGCGACTTTATAAAGGCGCATTTCAAACAATCTAAAAAGTTTCTTTCATAACAAGAAAAATATAAAGGTTTTTTTCTAAAGATGAGAAACTTTGTCTTGATGACAGGGATAAATTTCCATACCATCTGGTGGCGTGGCAGGGTTAGCTAGGTCGTTCTTTTTTTAGAAAATTAGGACGTAACGAATGAAAGGTAAACTTTCAGAGAAATGTATGTGTGTATAAGGCACTAAGGCAGCCTAGTATTCGCTTGCTTTCTCAAATTCAAACCCCAGCAAGCGGGAACGTTGGTGACCCCATCTATAAATACATACAAAAACAACTTTGACTTACAGCACTCCTTATTTAATATCGGATATCAAGAAATATATGACACAATCGCATATGGTCTTTAATGATCCGCGTCAACCTTTGACATTTGTGCTACCTGCAGATAAAAATCGACCGGGTTCAAAAAAACATTTATTTATGCTTTATCATCAAGTTTTCATAAGAACACGGCCCAGTATCGCGATTGCCGATTGGCAAGTTCGACAGGAGCAAAAATTGAACTGCCACAGATACGAGCCAAACACAACTAAATTTCAGAATGATGGCTATGAAGAGCCCAAGGATGAGCTGGACAATGATAAACAATTAAGGATACGACTTTACATGTAACACTTTAATAAATTATGCTACTGTCGTTTTATGAATTGTCCTCCGAAGGAAGCCAAAAGGCCTAGAAAAAGCAAGCAGGAAAGGAGAAATATGCATTATTCAAAATGAAATGTTTTCAAAAATCTGTTCTTACCATGTTGTTGCATCCAGAGGCAAGCATCATATACTTGGGATTGAACTGAATACACTGCACTGGGCCGTTGTGATCAGCATTAAAAACGCATATCTGATCAGGAAATAGAAGTTCAACATTTATTGAATTTTAACATCTTTCATTTTGTTTTGCTACCTTATGACCCGATTCAGCATGCCAAACGTGAACTCGACCGTCCGTTGAACCGCTGAATACAAACTGGGAATCGGGACTGAATGACGCTTCGAGTGGAATTTTCTTATCGTTAAGATGACCCTGATAAAGTACAAAAATAAAATGAACACATGTTTTTTCTTAAATACTGAAAGGCTGCATACCGTCAATGTGTGGGTTGGGTTGCCGTGGAAAGCATCTACTAGTCGAATGATGCTACTGTTGGTCGAAAGAAGGATTGTTTTGCCATCTGGACTGAATTTTAATCCAGTCCATTCGCAAGTTTTCTCTGTATTAAGCCGGAACGAAGCAAAGGGACCCTTAAAATGAAACAAACCATGAATATAGACCAAAATAGAAAACTTTAACTAGACTATAAATACCTTGTCAAATGATCTAAGGTCATAGAGTTTCACACTCTCTGAATTAACTCCAGCAGCAAAAATGAGTCCTTCTGGATCAAATGCTGCAACAGGTCTACTTGTTAAATGCATTAGCCCCTGACAGTTTGGGGACCGAAGATCCCATAATCTCAAAGTTTTGTCCAATGAGCCAGACAGAAACATGTCATCCACAGGAGACATTGACAATGCTACTACCCTGATCAACATATAAAGATCGTTTTAGATTCCTGAAGTAATAATTATTTGGTATCACAGAACTTACTTTTTAGTGTGTCCGGGGAAATACCTAATGTATTTATTGTCATGCAATGATAAATATCTGATAGTGTCTATTGGGAAATAAAAGGTGTTTAAATGTTCATTGTGTTTAATTTGATTAAACAAGACCTACCATCAACTTTTGTTGATGCATGGATAGCCGTATTTTTGGCATGAGTGAAGTGTACCAGGTCAACACCATACTTTTTGCTGTTTACTGTCCGTTTTTGCCTGTGTGAAATTATAGAAAAATTGAAAACTATTCATTGGTATTGATAAAATTCTAATCACTTACGTTCCCTTTTCGCAGTCGTATATTACAATTTGATCATCTTCACTACTCGAAATAAGCGTATCTCCCGTAGGAGAAAAGTCTATGTTGTTGATCCGATCTGTGTTCTCCTTAAAAACTTTTGCAACCCTGAAACTTCGAACAACTGGCTCAGTCAGTTTCATCTCGCCTTTAATGTGCATTCAGTTCAATGTGATAGACAGCAAATTATTCGCAAAGGAAAAGGAAAATAAGAAACGAATCACTTTTTTGGCGGTGTCTTGTGGGTTCCTAGTTATTGTTTACAGTGGCGCTAATGCACTCAAGTGTGCGAAATGCATGTTGCAAGTTGCGCCGTTGCGCAATCTTGTTGAAGAAGTCTCGCTACGATAATGGATTATTGTAGTTAAAAAATCCATCTTAATTTATGCTAAATTTAAATCTTGTCTTAAAGTGATTAAACAAGAAAGTGGCAACTGGCAACGGAGAAAGAACGAGTCGACCGCGTGCGAAAATCTCTCTGATTTTTCCAGCTCTAGTGCAACTTGAGTAACGGTTTCATTACTGTCGTCTGTACTCGAGGGACGCGCAAAGAACTCGGCACTCGCTTTTTTTTTGCAGGCATTGCAGCTCATTTTAGTACCTATTCAATAGTGTAACAATGGCGGCTGACGCGTTCAGCGGTGTGATTGTCTCGTCCCTGTCAGACTCTGGTCAATCTAAGCCGAAATATGAAGAACCTGTCGTTTTGAAATCTTGCTACGATCCGAATGGAATCAGCATCACCGTTCAATCAGGTAGTGTTAACTATTGTCAATGATGACAGTTCGAAGCCAGACGACGGACATGTGTTCTGTTGTGGGAAATGTCAATTAGTAGAGCTCAAATTGCCATATATCTTAATACATTTTTTATGACACAGAAACCGGACGAGACCTATTTGAGTTTCCAGTCACAAGAACTTCAGAATACTCAAAAGTAGGCAAGAAAGGCTACCTGTTTGAATTTGACTATGAAACTATATTATTCACATTCAAAAATGACACAGGTCAGTTGCTTTCCTTTGTACTCCATTTCTGTTCGAATGTTAAAAGTTGTCTTTACATAGATGCATCCAATTTTCACAAGTCATTGGGCAAGTTACAGCTGGGCAAAGATTTGTCAGTATTCACAGAAAGAACAGAAGACTCTTCAGCCTCACAGTACTTTCAATTTTATGGATATTTATCTCAGCAGCAGAACATGATGCAGGACTACATACGAACAAGCACATACCAAAGAGCCATTCTATCCAACTTGGATGATTTTAGAGTAAGTCTCTTTGTTCATAACTGTTGAACTGTTTGAAACCTTATTAAGACAATTTATCTTTAGGATAAAGTAGTTCTAGATGTTGGAGCAGGATCTGGCATTCTGTCATTTTTTGCTGTCCAATCGGGAGCTTCTAAAGTGTATGCTGTTGAAGCATCTACCATGGCTCAACATGCTGAGGTAGTTCACAATTCATGCTCTCTAATTAACTGTCTAATAAATATTGCATTTTGTTTATGTAGTCTTTGGCAAAGTTCAATTCCCTTGAACAGATCCAAGTAGTGGCTGGCAAGATAGAAGAGATTGAATTACCAGAAAAAGTTGATATTATCATTTCTGAACCCATGGGCTACATGCTTTTCAATGAAAGAATGTTGGAAACGTTTCTTCACGCTAAGAAGTGGCTCAAGCCGGGCGGTAAGATTAGTCATGATTGCTTTCACTTGAATTTCAGTTACCAATTTTGTATCTAGGTAAAATGTTCCCCTCAAGAGGTGATCTGCACATAGCTCCCTTTAATGATGAAACCCTGTACATGGAACAATTTAATAAAGCCAACTTTTGGTAAAATCAATATTTTTCATGCGTTGCGAAATAATGTATATATAATCGGATAATTATCATTTCCAGGTACCAGCAAAGCTTCCACGGAGTCGACTTGAGTTGCTTGAGAGCGGCCGCTATGAAGGAATACTTTCGCCAACCCATTGTTGATACATTTGATATTCGAATTTGCACCGCCAAGTCCGTCAGGCACGTTGTAGACTTTCACACTGCGTCAGAATCCGATCTTCACCGAATGGGTATGTATTACTTTCATTGGTTTGTTGTGGTAGGTGTCAAGTTGCTGAAAGTATTTTTTTCTTCTTCGTTCTCAGATATCCCGCTCGAATTTCATGCCCTACAGTCTGGCTTAGTTCACGGGTTAGCCTTCTGGTTCGACGTGGCGTTCTTTGGCTCATCGACTTCTGTCTGGTTATCCACTGCACCCACTGAACCGTTGACTCACTGGTACCAAGTGCGCTGTTTGCTTGAAACTCCAATTTTCGTCAAGCAGGGTCAGCTGCTCACCGGAACCGTCCTACTTTTGGCCAACAAAAGGTTAGTCTCGAAACCCTCACTGTTATTTGCAAACTTGAAACTCAATTAACCCTTTCCTTTAGGCAAAGTTACGATGTTACGATTGATTTGCGAGTGGAGGGATCTGGTCTGACCAGCAGCAACACCCTCGACCTGAAAAATCCATACTTCCGTTATGCTGGACAACCGGCGCAGCCACCTCCGGGTCACAGCAGTGCATCACCTAGTGAAACCTACTGGGCCCAGCTCGACGTTCAAGGTGCGCGGCAAGGTAAGTGTGACCCGTTTTCTCGTACGTCGACACTTCAATGATGAAACACCACTTGCATCTGCTAAACGGTTTTTTATCATGTTCTCAGCTGTCACCATGGTCAACGGCATGACGGTCAACGGCCTCGGAGAAGTGTCTGCGATGAGCGACGTGACGGGCGTCAACAACTCTAATTCGTCGCTGCTGGGTCTGGGTAAGCAGCTCACCCACTACTTGATTTTAGGTACGCAACTTTTGCCACGTCTTTCCCGCTATGGATCATACCATCTCCTACAGCCCCTCCTTTTTTCTTTTCTTTGCTTTCCTCCAATTAAGGCCAGTTAAAAGTTGTTAAAAAGAGAAAGAGAGTTGGTAACTATTTGGTTTGACGTGTGGTTGCGAACGTGTCAAGTAACTTCCTCCTTTTTCTTTCTGTCTCCTTTCACTCGGATCTTCCCACTCGTCAGAAAATCAAGTCGGTGCGCGGGGAGGCAGACCTCAGGTAGCCAACACTTACCCAACGTCGCAAATTGGAGGCAACTCGTACACAACGGTACGTCATGCTAAATTTACGACCTGGACGTCCTGGACACAAAGGCAATAACTTTTATTGCTTTGAAACCCATTTTAGACGCAGCAGCTCGTATTGGGGGCCACATCCCATTACCCGTTGAGCAATAGTTTAATGATCGGCGATTACGTCACGCCCGGCAGCGTGATCTTGCCCTCCGCCGCTCATTTGGCCAACATGGATACCTTCCAGCCCTAGATAAACCGCGTTAAGAAGAATAATAACGAGTAAAACAGAAAAAAGAGAAAAAGAAACGTGACAACTCCGTTACCTGGGACAGCTCCGCTGGATGTGTCCGCAAGTACTTATCATCGTCTTTTTTTTCGCATTCCGCGTCGTTTCAAAACATTTTTCACGCGAAACCCACAAAAAACACATTCGCATCATGTTTTTTTTTTTGGTCTTATTTTGATTGGTAACTGTCGTCCCTACATTTCTCTTAATTCCTGTAGTATTTTGTTTTCCAATCATCCTTCGGTCCTTTGTTCCACACTATTTTCTCCGAGAAAGGAGAATGGGTCTTTTTCTTGGTTTTTTATTTTATACCGCCGACTTGCGACTGTCTCCACCCGTTTGTTTGCTTTCACATTCAACAAAACCACATTATCCTCTTCAGCCACTCACAAGGAAATCTGTTCATTTTCTTTGACGAATAAAATCAAAGGGTTGTGCAGCCTTTTCGAAAGCAATTTTATTTGTTTCCTCTCAATAGAAACGAAGCGGTATGTATGATACACTCTGCAGGAAATGAAGGTAGAAAATTCAGATTGTAATCGGCATTAAAAAAAAAAAATTAATTTTTTCTTTGTGGAGGAAACCGCCCACCTCTACCGAGTACGATGTTCATATTTCGATTGTATAATAATCCATCTTTAAACAAAGGGAAATTGGGCGCGGACGGGTAAAGACCAGCACGAATCGATTCTTAGCTTTTCTTAAATATATACTTAAAAATTGAAATGGGATTTTGAAAACAAAAAAACCAACAGGGCGAAACTATTTTAGAAATGTTTTAAGGCTTCCATTTACGGACACTGTCGGGGCCGTTAGTTCGCCATTCGTCTCGGCTGATTTTCGATTGCTCGTAGGTCGACGAGTTACTCAAAACACAAGCGCCCAGGTAGGCGGCGTGGTAGCGATACGGCGAAGCGTGGACCTGTGTCAATGAGTGGTTTACAATTTAAGTACAGTCCAACATACAAATGGAATGGGCCCAATATTACTTTTGGAATGAGATGCGATGGAGTGATTCGATCTATTTCAGCCTCGAGCCGTTCGGGAAAGTTGGGCAGTAGGGTGACGCCGCCGCTTAGAAAGATACTGCGCACCATTTCTTTACGAATGTCCACACTGCAATCCTGTTTCGGTTGAACAATTTAGAAATAGTTGGAAATCGTCTCTTTTAACTACGTTTTGTTTCATTTTTTTTATATTTTTATTTACTTGGATGGCCTTGTGAACGAGTTTTTGAATTCCGGGATTGTCCAAACCCCAAGCCTCGGGATGGAAAAGACCTTCGGTTACTTGGAAACGACCCAGTTCCAGTGAAATTTCACTAATCATTAACAAGAAAAGGAAGACATTGTTATCCAGAAATAGTTTACATAGCAAGAAAACGTTTCTAAACTTACTCCCAGGGAAGTTGGCCGTTGCTGAAAGGTTTCAAATCGACGGAATCCCTGACAGAGGATGGATCACTCTTTGCTTTATTCAGTTCGGCGTTGTAGGAATTAGTGTCCGGCCCGGCCACGTAAGCCAGTTTCTCCAGGACGTGACGGATCAGGTAAGATTCCACGTCGGTGAAAAGGGAGCAGCGTTGCTGGACGAGGAAATGGCGCAAGTGATCGACCAATTGCTGGCCTCCGTACGGCACCTGCGAAGCGCTCGACTCCAACATGTAACCGTCCATGATGGGCACGATGTCGATCCTCTCCCCGATGTCGACAACAATTCCCGACGTGGAATTGTACGACAACATGCTCAACACGGATTGGTGGGTCAGATTGACCGACTGAAGACCAAAATCGTCGAATAAAACGCGGACCAATTCCGCTTGAGTGGCGTGGTTCAGATGTTTCGGTACGCTCACCTGTAAAAATACATTTTAAGTGGAATCGTTAAAAAATTTGACGACTTTCAAATGGATGCGGCTAGTCATTAACCTGAATTCCGTAAGAGGATGGCTCAATGTTCAGCTGTTTGAAAGCCATGCGGATGAGACCGGCCACTCCTTCCATATCGAGCATAAACTATTAACATAAATTAGAGTTTAATTGCATCATTCGGTGTGGTGGATCTAAATTGTTTTTGTTCTAACACAAAAAAACAAAACAAAAACATACCTTGGAGATTTTGGGTGAACGCAATGGATGGGCGAGTGTGCTATTGGCCCTCACATCGGGCAGAACGGCCTGAGCACCGAAAGCCACATAGTGACCGCTCGTCTTGTCGATGGCCGCCACCGACGGGAAGAACACCTGAGGTAGAGTGGCTACTCACGAACAAGGAAAAAGGAAACAAAAAATAAAAATATTTTTTTCACTATTCCACCCGCACTCTCACCAAGTCGTGATTGATTGCGTGAACGCATTATAATTAGATTTAGCTAACAACAGCAACAACAAAAGAAAAGAAGAATTACCCTGAGTGGAGAGAATGCCAGCTCTAACGGACGATGAGCCCAAATCGAGAACGACAATGTCCTTGAATAGTTTCGGTTCCTTAGGGATGGCTTGCGGTCGGACGTAAGCGTGAAGCAGAGAGTTTCCCTTGTAGTTGACGTGAGTCAATAGCGCCTGGTACCAGCGTTCCGCTTCCGTTTTCGTACTTCCCCTGACAACCATGTAATGTCCTTTCTGTAAAAATTTGTCGACAAATTTCATTTTTTTGGAGCGAGTTATTGAGCAATCCTTTCACGAGAAAAAAGTTAACGGTCCTGTACGTACCCCGTCATCGATGCTGATCATGTTATTATCGATTTCAACTTGGCCGCCAACCAACTGGAAAATGATATTGGGCTTTTCCGATTGACTGTTCTGCGCTCGGCGGAAAAATGGAATTGTTATTTGTACGATCCTATTTTTAGAAACAAACGAATAGTCCTGAACGTACTTGATGACAATAAAGGTAACCATCTTTGGCTTGGAAGAATCTGCGCTTCCAAGCGTTCCAGAATGTCGCCTTACGGCGTCCGGATGGCAATTTATCCAGAGCGCCTTCGATAGCCACGACACTCTGCTGATCGTCTGCGTTCATTTCATCCGATGCAGGTTCTTGGATTTTATACAAATCGTCCAGCAGGGATGTCTAATAAAATCAAAAATGTCATGTTTTCCGTTTTGAAAAATGTAGCGGATAATATTCTTCCGCACTCACCGGATTCCATAGGGCGGTCGAATGACGAGGTCGGTACATGTCGTAATCCTTTTCTTTGTCGTCAGAGTCAATTGAAATGATGGGCTGGATGAGGCTGATGACCGATGAGGAATGATCCTTTTTGGGGGCTGCATTTTCCGGAATAGTGGCGGATGAATGGTGACCGCTGGTCGAGCTGCCGGAACTGCCCTGTCCTGAGCTGCTGGCCGAACTTGTGGTGCTGGTGATTTCGTCCAGGCTGCCGAGGCTGCTGCTCCGGCTGCGCTCCGCTTCCGTCGACGACGCGGAATCTTGCTGATGAAAGTTGCTGGTCGATTTCCACTTGCGGACGGATGCTGACGGATCCTTGACAGCCTCGCCCTGCTTGGCAGCATTCTTCCCAGCTTTCAATTTCACTTCACTTTGGATGAGGACATTTTTCGATTCAAACTGGTGGCGCAAAACTTTGACAGACGGCAGGAATTTCTTCATCCGGCGGATTGTGGAATTGTAATCCATGTTGTGGTCCTTGGATGACTGCACGCTCACCAACTCGCGTGCATTGGCCTACAGGTGGCAAAGAAAAATGAAATGGTGAAATACACGAACGTGAAACATTCAAAAATTCATTTGGACGGAGGAAAAACAACGGGCAACCAGACCGTGTTATTAACTCCGCTATTGCCACTGATTTACTGTTACCGCACAGTGTCATTAACATAAGTCGGGGAAAAAAAAAAATAGATTTCCCATCTTACCGAAATGTACCTGTAGAGCCGAAATTCCATGGGATTTGTTTTTATTTTTTTAAAGAAAATGGCGGAGCAATTGTCAACCGAGTTGTTGCATCTTTCGAGCAGATAATTGAACTGAGCGGTTATTACTTTGTTCGTTTTTCAGACGGGTCAACTGTAACAACAACTGGGTTGGTTTTCACTTTGAAAAGAGTGTCAGGGTGGGAGACTTAATAATCTTCGAACCGGTTAAAGTTGACGTTGAAATCGAAAGAGACAGAGAAAAAGAAAAACTAGCAAGGTAGACGAATTTTCAATTTCTCTTCATGCCGCCAACTATTTTGAATCACGAACGCCCCCATTTTTTTTACTCGACTTTGTCAATCATTCACAGAAAAAATATTTTCGCCAGTCTGTTTCACCCTAGTTAGTTCAGCTTTTACTTCTCAATGACATCTGGGATATTTTTTTCTTAACTATTGAATTGAATTGGCCTCCGTTTGTTTGGTTGTAACAAAAAAATTATTCAAATCCCTTTTCTTTCTTTCTTTCAATAATAAAGCCACCCCCCGCCGATGCGAACCAATGCTCCGAGAAATTGGTCCGACGTCACTTTTTCCACCGAGTTGTATAGTGTACAGGATATAAAAAATAAAGAAAAAAAAATAAAAATAAATGAGAACATCTGGCGCATCTTAAATAATAATGAAAACGTGTGAATCCAATTGAAAAAGAATGGGAGAGAAAAATAAAAAGAACGCGGCGAACGCGACAAGGCGAGCGTGACTCACGGCGGAGTCTCCACACACACGCGCGTACACCGGTTGGTCTATGGTAGGGGGGCTGGGGTTATTAACGTCAAATCTAATGGTGATTTGGTGTTGCAGTCTATACACGCACAAAACCAAAACCAACAAATGACAAGAGTTTGTTGACGGATAGAGGAGAGACCGAGGAGGAGGTGAATGACGGAGGATAGCGCAGAGTGTGGTGACAGATGGTGGCTGGGCGCCCTATCGTTATTTACACACTAGATCCACGCGGTAGCGGAAAGAAATTAAATTCGAAATTGTGTTTTTTCTTTTTTTACCTTTGAGGCTTTGTGACTGTTTCTCTGTCGAAGTGTCTCGCAATAAACTTCGATGCATCTGTCCTTTTGAATTCGTTCCTCCTGGGCGGCTGGATCTCCTTCTTTTACTAATTGTCACAAGAAGAAATCGTTAAAAAAATTTCAATTTAAAACAAAATAAGGAGGAGGAAGAAGAAGCAGCAGGAAGCTAATGGATTGGAGCGTCGAACATGACTGGCAAGAAACATTTCTTCGTGACGGAATCGTTTTTCAAAAAAGTAACAATTTTCTATTTTCTATTTTTTCTTTTCGGTTCATGGGAATGAAAATGGAAAACGTTCAATTCCGGGAAAGCACAAAAGTCAATAATAGAAAAAAAGAAACAAGCCAAAGAGGAAAAGAAAAAGAGGATATGCCCCAAGGCCGTCCAAGTGCCATGATTCCCATCCGGCGTTACTACAAGCACGTTATCGGCAACCAGCCGTATAGATAATACAAGGCTCGATTTTCAATAGCACAACCATGGATATTTCTTTCCTCATTTTGTATCCTCCCCCCCAAAAAAGAAAACTCTCATCGTAAAATTTTAAAAAATCATGCGTACCTGGTAAAACGCTGTTTGTCGTTAGGAGGACAACCGTTTCATCGGCGACGGGTATCGGCGGCTGTTCGCGAGGCGTCTTGCTCTTGCCGCTCGACTTGTTTCGGCTCTTCTTCTTTCTCGGCTGGATCATCATGACATTCGAGTAGCAGTTCTCTTCGGGGCAGTCGACCACCCCCAGTGCTGCTTCTCCTTCTTCGTCCTGTTCCTCCTCGGTGATAACCCCCAATCCTGTTTCGCGTTCCATCAATAAAAACAAGAAATATCCGTTAGTCCCGAAAAAAAAAAAGTTATATTACATGTCTAGTCCCAGCCATTGTGCATTTTATAATATAAAACAGTTATTATGACTAATATCTAGGGAAAAAATCCAAAGGAACTCTGCTGGCTGATTGGGAGAGCTAAAAAGATGCCGATAGGCTATAAAATGTATTAAACTCGCATGTATATTAGTTATACATAATACCTTTAGGGGAATCCAGTTCTGTACCGATGCCTTCGTCGGGCGATGATCCCGACCGCAGTTCAGTTAGTCCGTCGTCGATATCATGGTCTTTTGAGCACGAGGAATAACAAAAGAAAAACAGATTTTAGCATTTTAGAAATATGATTCAATGATGTGTCTAGTGTTGCGTGCGGTTTGAAGAAGAAATGGAAGAGGAATATGGCTCCAGGTGATTAGCTTATTCATAATCATGTTTCAACGAACTTGTGTTATTCCTAAGCGCTTGCCAGAGTGTAACAGATGCTGTTTTGATGTACAACCGAGGAAAAAAAAGGGAAGAAAAGAAGAACGAGTATATATATCTGACCGCTGAGTGTCTTGTCGCAGCCGACAGCAATAAAGAAATATTTTCTTCTTTGAAGAAGAAGCAGTTCAGTTCAACGAACCGAAAAGTATATTACTGGCCAACGACCCGCCTCTTTTTTCTTCTTCTTCTTTTCGCTCTCAACCGCTTACTGCACCACTAACCGGGCAGAAACTTCTTCCAGTTTCCATCTGAATTTATTTTTTTTTCCCGCCTTACGTCAGCCAAAACATCAACTCGTTGGTTTAAAAATCGTAAATGTTGATCCAATTTGTTGTTTATAGATTTTTTTTTCTTTCTTTTTTCCTGATTCCATTTTTAAAAACTAAACTAGACCAGTTTTTTTAAATGTTAAATGATGTCCTACCGGGTGATTGATCGCCGTCCAGCGAATCGGCGTCGTAATGGTGAAGGTGCTTGCGGCTGGCGTTGAGCAACAGACGTGCAGAGAGCGGAATCAAGCCTTTGGGGTAGTCGTAATCACTGTCCAGAGGCGGCAGATTGTTGTTGTTGTTGACGTGATTGAGGTTGTTGCCTCCAGCGGCGTTGGCGGCGCTGCTGCCGCCGTTGATTCGCGGCTGATCGTAGATATTGGTGGCGGAACGCGGAATGTCATACGTGCGGATGTTGAGGTATGTGTGATCCTCATCTTCCTCGTCGGCTTCATGCTGATTGCGCCCGTCGTGATCGTCGAACGTCAAATTCTGATAATGCGACTGGACCACCAGGGAGGCCGCCTTCTTGCTCTTGCTCTTGCGAACGGGCTTGTCGTAACTGTAAAAAAAAAGATAACATTTAAAATCAAATCAAATTATTTTTCTTGGTTTTGTGTTTGTTTCTTTTTCACATGGCAATGACATTTGGAAGTTTCAAATTTCTTGACCGAAAAGAAAACAATAAACCACCACAAAAGTATATCGTCATCTGATATTTAATTGGATCGTTCCGACCAAATGAATTGATGATAGCTGGAATAGGTATCAAGGCTCATCGAGAACCACAATCGACGGAATAAAGCATCAGACCTTGAAATGTGGTTTCACTTTCACTCTGGGAGAAGTAAAAATGAACTCAACTAGAGGATAACACAATAGCGTGGCATTTGAGATTGCAGCAGGTGAAAAACCCAACAAGTTTTTGTTTTGATTATTTCCCTGATTTTCAAACCAACATCTCATCAAACAGCTGTTGCAATAACTACTCTAGAAAATTAGTTTGGAATAGAAAGTAGCAATGCAAATTTAGTTTTGAAACAACTTGACAAAACGAAATCAAATAAATTGGTGAGCGTAGTTGTGAGGTATCTAAAGAAAATGTTGCATACATATTAGACATCTCAAAGTTTTACTCTTGTACTTTAGTCCTGCCTTTGACAAGAAAGAAAGCTATGTCTGTCAGTTCTTTTGAAGTAGAGAGAAAAAACTGTCAAAATGCAAACTCAAGTTTACGTAATTAATGCAAACTTATCTGAAATAGTAAAATAACAGTTGTAAAGAGCACACGATAATTTCTTCTAAATTATATCTATAATAACGATTACTTACTTCTAATAAGCTCTTTATTTTTCTCAATCAGCAGCACTCATGACTGACTAAAGAAAAGGAAAAACGTTTCACGTGTCGATCGCTAAATTGTAGTCTGCAATCTGTGACTGCGGTTTTACATTTTGCCAGATTGCAAAAATGAGTCTGACTCAAAAACATTTAATTTAATCATCGAGTTTTTTAACGAATTCGCCATAAAAACTAGACAAAACTAAATAAACCGAATGAAACCGAATAATATAATAAAACTAGATATGGTCAGAACGAAATGTGTAACGCTAATAGAAAGTTAATTTACGCACATGTCATCCATGTTTTGGTAAACTGCCCGGCTATCGGGCGACAGGACCACATTCTGGTAGGTGTTATCGCCAACGGGTTCTCCGCGGGGCTTGACGACGTCATAGAGATGATCTTCTTCATTGACAACTTGAAGCGATTCGGCGATATTCCGCGGTTGGTCGTAGAGGTAAGCCTCCGGCTGCTGTTTATCAGCGGAGGCGCTGGATGAGGATGATCGACGACTTTTGCTTCCGGCGGGCCTCTTTTTCCTGCTCTTGGGCGGACCGCTGGATTCCGTGCTGACCACCATTTTCGTGATTCGCTTCTGCTCCTCTCGTCGTATAAAAATCTAATGCCAATAATCTGGACGGAATGAAAAACCAAAAAACCAAAAATAACGCACTCCGTCCCTCATCGGGAGAAAAATTCACGAAAAACTTTTACACACACACATAGACATAAACCAACGGTAAACCCGAGAGCGAGTGGAATGATCTGTCTGCTGCGGGATAATTTTCCGGATGAGCGCCCGCGGAAATAACCACGGTCTCTCTCTCCTTCTCTACAGGAGCTATAAGGGCACCTCGTACATTTCTTTTTATTTCTGTTTCATTTTCTTCTTACGTACGTACCATCCCCCCGCCTCCGAAACGAAAAAGAAACACTGCGGTTCGAGTTCCGTTAGATTTTTGCGCTGCTGCGCTTCTGCCATTCCACGCGCATCTTTTTATTTTATTTCCTTTCATCTCTCACTGGAGTTCAGCCGAACGAAATGAAACGACATAAAAAAAAATGGATGAAAATCTAAAAGGAAGGAGGAAAACGGTCGTAAAGATTGGCCCCCCGAACGCATTAAACCTCGGCTTTTGTGTGGTAAATGTGCGAAAAATCTGCAGTTGGCTTCCAGCAGCTCACGCGTACGCACTATTACCCGCTGCTGCTGTGTGGCCGGCAGCAGTATACTAGAAGCTCTATACTGTAGTTCCCACAGCCGCCTCCCAGCTTTTCATTATTGGCAGGAAACGTTGTAAAATGCAAATTGTTTCCGCCCTTCCATCGGGATTTATTGCACCTTTGCAACAAACAAAATCGCACCGTAAATCTTGTTTGTTTGTTTTTTAAAATGTAGAAAATAACGTTTGCTAAATCACGCGGGATATTTGAATTACGTTAATGAATTCATTCAGTGACTTTGTAAAAGGGGGAAATTAGGACAGCTGCGGCGTGGCTGGAATGAATACGATATCAATTTTCGTTTAAAAATGTCAATGTCATTTCGGGAAAAAAAGAAAGTTATTACGTCATTCCACATATAACTGTTAATTTCAATTCATTTGCAATGCTACATCAATTCATATTTCGACGACCAAATTTCAGTGGAACTGATTCCAACCGGAAACAGCTTTCAGACGGAACGGCATCAGTCAGCTAGTCAAGAGTCATAATTATATCTGCGACTTGCACCGGGGGTTAGACATTATTCTTCTACCTGTCTTGTTTCTTTTTTCTCACCCTATACAGCTGGATTGTCTAAAAATGTATGGACACCGATGTCTCTTTTCTGCCATTCCCCGTTTTTCCCCAGCAACCGCACCTGGAAACATCACATTTGCCTGCTATACCCCCGCGACTGAAATAATGGAAGACTTCCGGTTGTTTCCACCCTCTAACCACTCTCTTTGTCTCTCTGACAGTTGCCTCTCTTACCCGTTTCCTCGACATCCCCTACACAGTACATTCGAATCAACTTTTAAAATTAATATGATTAAAAAATGATTTACCTGTTTTCGGATTAATTTCGTCCAATTCTTCCTTTCTCCTTATCAAAGGCAATTTTGTCGATCAGAAATTCACTTGGGATATTTTTCAGCTGAGAAAACACAATTGGCACATACGATCCTCGTCGATTGAGTTTTTTTGATTCGTTATAATCAAATGATATTTTTAAAAAAAGGATGTGCGCTCGCTTAAAGTTCCAGGTGCGTCGTGTCGGGCTCGAAGCCGGAGGTGAACTGAGCGTGGAACCGCTTTGAACACAACACGGTGAAGCGCAGCAGCAGCTGAGCTTGGAATTTTGTTGTCCTTTTTTCTTCATCGTGTGTTGTTTCTCGCTGGAGTGGGTGGGCCCCAACTGTGGCAGGTGCAAGTCACGTGACTTTTTTTTTCGGGAGAACCAACAGCCGAGAGCAGCCCAGGTATAGGTAGAATCCTACATGATGATGATAGCAGCAGCTATACTATCTGGAAAAAAATAAAAAATAAACGTCAGCTGTTGGCTGCTGGCTCTCTGCCCGCGTCTTAAATATTCTTTTCTCTCTGCAGCCATTGTTCTCGTCGTTTGTCTTGTATACATCTTTTGAGGGGGAAAAAAATGACGTCCAACCAACCTGCATGCTAGTAGTACTCATCTTCTGAGTGGATTTGACTGGTTTAAGGATAGACGAACACGCACGGACAATCACATCAAAATCGGGAAAAAAAAAGAAGCCCCTTTTTATTTCGCTCAGGTTGACTGGCCTCCTCCCCACTTCAGACTCACACACAGTCCCACACAGTACACACAACGCTTGTGTAATAAATATATTGTTGTTGCTGTTGTTGTCATTGTTGTTGCCGGGGATGTTTCATTGTTCGTGTCGCTTCCAAATCACATCACTCGGGGGGCTGAAATGTTATAAGAATCCCGGCTGGATTTTAGTTGTTGTTCCGCTATAATTGACTGTGATGGTGGCCGTAGTGATTATATTATAAAGTTCAGATCATGAGACTTTTTTTTTCTCTTTCCTGCTTTTGTGTCTCTTAATGAAATCTTTATAGAATACAATTTCCCCTAGCGCACAGCAATCAACGGTACACCGACTCGGAATATCTAAAGTCAAAAGGCCCTTCCCCATCAACCAACCATTACCCTTTAAGTCATGATGATGAAATTTTTTAAATAGCAAAATAATAATCATCTAAAGTGCAATTCGTTTTTTAACCCCGGATGTGTGTGTACTCCTCCGGAGGGGAAGTTGCTTATCGCATTCGTAAATTTCTTCCAAAAATTTAATGAGAACAAAAAATACAAGGTTGCCATTACACAGACGTGCAAGATAGTCATCATTAAATGACGAGTTACGAGATGAGGGGCGTCTACGAACGCGTAGCACGAAAACAGATTCTCTCTTAAACGATCTTTTTTTTTTGGCCGCCAAAAAATCTGAAACACTTTTTCTGAAGGGAGGAAAGAAATAATAATAATAATAATCCTGGCCGGCGGTGGTGGTTGGGTTTTTTAGTGAGCGTCTGGAAACGATTTCGTCCGACGTCAGCCAAACCAATTTCCGCAAACACTTTTTTAAAAAAAGTTAGTTCTTCTCTTTTTACCCATTCTCTAAGCAAAGAACGGTGGAGAGAGAGTGTTGCGTACGATGGCCACAATATATTAAGGAAAAGACAGAGTGTGTGCCAGACATTTCCCAAGGGACTATAATCAAAGATGACGCAATGACGCTTAAAAAAAAACTGAACGGCGAAGAAAACTGTATAATAACCGAGCATGGGTGGGGGAAAAAGACAAAAAATTACCGACACAAAACAATCAAACTGAGCAAATGGTCGTTACATTGTTTTTCTTTCAACGGAACTATTCGGAACTATTATATTACGCGACGCCGTGAAACCATTTTTTGATTATAATTCGTCGCTAAGATTTTTCTTCTTCTACTTCTGGGGTTCGGTGTGTGGATTCTCCCAGGTTCGACCGGTTCTGCATCTAGACGTGTGAGAGAAAATCTGTCGAGTGATGAAAAACCCCGAGCCGTGAATTCCCCCCCAACCATTTTCCCGTCGTTGTATGATGAGGTTTCCCGTCTCATATGATTTAATTTGATGTCTATTTGATGGCCCGACCGCGTAAAACGGTTACTGGCTGCTATATATCTTCCAGAACGAGAGAATTGACATTTTCGAATCAATGTCATCTCTCACAAAAGAGCCGGAACCGAGGTGTGTGCGTGACCGTGACTGTCCAGCGATTTCGATTTTCTTTTTTAGGGGAAAAAAAAACAAAATAAATACAAGCAAAGGGGAAATGTAAATAGAGACAAAGATCAGTTCAAAACATTCTATTGCCCCAAAGGTTACGTCTGATGGGCTAGCGATAATATATATCAGTTCGTCCGTGACGTCAAATGGGTTTTGCTGTTCGCTCTGCTGCATTTTCTGTTTGTTTTGGTTATCTTACGGGCGGACAGAGGGGGAATTTCATTCAACTGGAAACTGTAAACAGCCGATAATAATAATGCAAATACAATTGAACGGGCTTTTTTTTATAGTGCACTTGGATGGGAAGAGGACACGAGGTGCATTACGAACCAATATGCAACCAGCGCTGGAGTTAAATTATACAGTCCGTGAGATATTTTTACTCCCTCCGAAAAATCAGCCTCCTGGATGTGACGACGAATACATAAAAGGGATAGTGTTTGTCTAGCGCTGTGTGAATTTATTGCCGATTGAAATTACTCGTCCCCCCTCACCTTCTCGAGTACAATTTGAAATCACCTGGCGAACGAAAATTCTTGGAACTGTAATAAATTAACGACGCTATTACGTAATTTGCCTTCCCCATATTTATGTCGACGGTCGTTCCCACTGGCAAGCAAAAGTAAAATTTTGATGTTTCTTTAACTAACTGTTGTACTATCACAGTTTTTGACAGTCTCGTTTCATGGGCTTAGCTGTTTGAGTTATCAGTGGATTGCATCCTACATTTGATGGCAATAAGTTTTATCAACAACTGCTTGAATTCGCAAGATAACATTTTTGTTTGTCTAGTCGAACAAGGAAAAAACGAGTTGGTTAGTTGTTGACAATCTTCGTTTCTTAGCGGACAATAAATTCGTCTGCACAGAATGGAAGGACAAAATAAGAATTCGTCTTGTTTGGAAAACGTTAAATCTAGCCAGTGTGATGTAATAAGACATGGGAGCAGCAGGGGAATGTTTAAAGATAAAGCTGTCGCTACAAGGGAACTTTTACTAGACAGTTGTGACGCGGATGTTTTTCAAAATGAAGAGCATTGGAAACATTTGATCAATTTGCGCGACGACAATTTAGTTCAATACCACCAGTGTAGCATCAAAGGAGAAGCCAGGTGATGGTTTTATCAGTTATTCAATATGATACCTGTGTTTTATACTAAATTAGCTAAAGGCCAATTTTTTAAATCTAATTGTTTATGGTACTAGACTCCTTGTCATGGACTTGTGTGAGGGATCGATGCTGGACTATTGCCGAAAAAATTTACACGATAATGTGACACTATTTGTTAAAGGCATTGACATTATCTGGCAAATAACCTGTGGCATGGATTACCTCAATCGTCATAAAATCCACCATGGAAACCTAATGCTGGAAAATGTGCTGTTCTGGAAAAGAAATTCAAGTTCTAAAAGAATTGTCGTAAAACTAGCGGGCTACGGATACAAGCTATTTCAAAATCAGGTAGATCTCAGAATCAAAGACATAGCTTAATGTAATAGACACTTATTCATTTACAAGAATAATATCAAGGACGATCTCTACCAACTCGGTTGTTTGTACTATTCTGCTGCTACCAAGGACGAAGCCAAACCAAATGAATTGATTCCTTTGGAGATTTTGACCGAAATTGAAATGAACCACAGATCTCTCGCCTTAGATTTGATACACCTTCTTATTAAAGGCGAAGATGGATTGAAACTTGAAATCGCCACTCTCCTGCGACACCCATTGTTTATCCGTTCCACATTGTTTATCCGTTCCAGCGAGGATGGTAAAGCGAGATTGATCAAGGACTTGACGGATGGGGAGCTGTCGCACGTATGGAACAGCAAGCAAAAGTTGCAAGAATGGAAAATGTCTTTGATAGAGGAAACAGAGCTACACGACGAAGATTTCCACGACTTGACCGACATAGTAAATATTGATAAAGATTCGTCAATTTGAGATGCTGTTTTGATTCAAATGCCTTGTGATTTCATCAGCTCGTTTCAGAAAAAACGGACACCGGCCAAATAGTGGCAGAAGCTTTGAGAACGACTCCAAAATCATTCGCGAAATATATTTGGTACCTGGCCACTGACTTGTCTTTTTCAGAGGAAACTAACAAAGTAAAAAGTTTCGCTGTATTAGGCTATTCTATACTACATAATTCAGCAGTTTTTAATATCTAAAATCCCTTGTGTTTATAGGCTCACTCCATTGAGATTCACGAATTATTAGGGAAGGGTAATTACGGGAAAGTTTTCAAATGTAATTACACCGATGGAGACGGAAAACGATATTTGGCTGCATGCAAAAAGTGCAATACAAAGGGGGAAGGCAATGATATTTTTGATCGAGAAATCCAAACTCTTCGCCAATTGAATCACCTCTTCGTCATTAAGTACTTGGACGTGATCGAAAAATCTTCCAAAAAGTATTTTAAATTTTAATTATTACGTGTCGTAATCTATCTATAGCGAATTTGAAATTATTGACGAACCAACAGGTTTATCGTGATGGAGTTGTGTGAGGGATCTCTAAAGGATTACTTCGACGGAAAGCTGGAGGGAATCCCCAAAGACTCTTTAGATGACAAAATCCTTGTAAGTCAAATAACTCTCGGCGTGGCCTACATCCATGACAAAGGGATCATTCACAAAGATTTGAAACTCGAAAATATTCTACTAAAGCGCCAATCGCTCCGCCTAGTTTTAGCCAAAATTGCTGATTTTGGATTCGCTAAGGAACTGAAACCTGGCAAGGCCGAATTCAGTGAAACTTTGCACGGCGGAACAGAAAGTTATATGGCACCTGAACTTCTCACAGCTACTAAGGGCGCCTACCCAGCGTCTTTCGCTAGCGATGTTTATGCATTGGGCATAACAATTGTGCGAATAATCAAGAAAGGGGATCACCCTTTCGGCTGGTCCAAGCTTTTGCGGACGGATTCTATGGTCAAAGGACTAGTTCCTCCAGAGCTTCTAGGATTCAGCTGGGACCTGATTGATTTGTATCTCAAGTTAACGGAAAAAGAACCTGAAAAACGTCCTGAGATGCGACTCGTATTGCGCCATCCATATTTTGTCTTGACGAATGACAGGACGAAAAGGTACTTTGTCGATAAGCTTTGCAACGATTTCGATTTACTTTCAAAAGACGATCGAACGAAGCAGCTGAAAAAAATTTTCAACCAGCACAATTTCCAAGAATGGTATAGTACTACTCTTTCTGGTTACCCGGATACTGACGATGACATCGAAGAAATGTCAAAAAATCTATCACTGTTAAGAAAAGTAAGTATAAACAAGTGGAAAATTGTAAAAGAACTAGTAGTTAAAAAAAGTCATTAATAATTATTTGTTATAGTATGACCCCGACATTCAAGCGAAGAAATACGCAGAAAAAATCAAGGAAGCTATCTCCTCCGATTACGATGATGACATTGAAAGTCAAATCAACCAGGTTTCTCACAAGATTGATCTCGAAAATGTACACAAAACAATAATAATTTGAATTTCACATATTTTAGATGAGTACAAATCGGAATCTTCCTCGTTATCGTTTGTGCAAGTTGGTTCATCATGCGCCTAATCTTATTTTACCCTATTTCTGGTACCATTTGTTTGATTTAATTAACAACTTAAAACTATCCCGGACATCAATCGCCAAGGAACAAAAGAGCATACAACAAAAACAGACAGCGACTGTCCGAACAAGACGTCAATCGAGTAGGACGAAACCATTCACGGAAAATACGGTATGCATGTTAATGATCAAATTTTTCCTATCCTTAAATATCAACCCTATTCATGCGTATAATCTAGATGATTTCTGAAATGGAATGGAGTAGCTTGTGCTTCGAAGAAAACGAACTCATCGATGAACTATGGAACATTAAGTACTCGGATCAGATCGAGAACTGTTCAGAAATGCCCAACGAAATTATTGGCATAGTTGCAAAATGCAACGTTACAGCAAAGGTATGGGCAATGTTATTGAATAGATTCGGAAGAACACACGCCGGTTTTCTGCTCCACGAGGTAGTTCAAAGCAACGCTTACAATGGCCCTGAATTAACTCGACACATTTTGCAACGATACAAAATTACTGATGATGGTTTGCTGTCTTTGGCGACTTCCAATGAAGGAAACGTTGCAGCTGGTATAACACGGGTGCTTTTAGAATATGGAAGAGACCCGAACGCTCCCACTTCAACTGGATTGACTCCTATTCACTACGCAGCCAGAAATGAATCTAATTCAGGACCAGAAATAATGAAGCTTCTTCTCGAACGAGGAGGCAATCCAAACGTCCGTTCAACTCATGACAGTTCCACGCCCGTTCACTGGGCAGCAGCTAACCAAGGGGAATACGCAGTTAAGATTTTGAAGCACTTACTTGGCTCTGGAGGCGATTATGATGCGGTTGCAGAACATAATTTAAAACCAATTCATTTAGCGACGATGAACAGTAGCAAATCCGCACCGGAATTATTAGATTTGCTTCTTAAAAATGGAGGCATCGACGACATCTATGGAGAAACAGGAAGGTCATTAGTTCACTTAGCTATTTCCAATGACGGAGACTATGTACCAGCAATTCTAGAAAAATTATTTGAAAACGGAGCAAAACCCAATGTTGGTGATGATGGAAAACGAACGCCACTCCACTATTTAGTTGCCAACAGTACTTCCAAACAGGAAACTGCAATTGCGAAGATTCTGCTAAGTAATGGCGGCAACCCGAATGCCGTTGACAAGTGGGGAAAAACGCCGGTTCACTACGCAGCTGCAAACCTAAAAGAAAATGACCATGAAACATTAAATTTTTTATTAACCAATGGCGGAAGTGTTAAGATCAAAGACAAAAACGGATATACTCCTATTCATTGTGCGCTGCTGAATACGGGGATTCACGGAAGCAAAATTAGGGAACTAGTGGGTGTCACCAATGAAAATATAAACGCTGATCTTGACAAACGCGGAAACACGCTTCTTCATCACATTGTAAGTACCAAAACAACCCAAACTGATATTCATGTTCAACTTTTACTGGATTACGGAGGGAATCCTAACATTCAAAACAAACTTGGACACTCACCTGTTCATTTGGCCGTGATTAACCTATCTAGCGACAGTACAACCGTTTTGCAACTGTTACTTCTTAAAGGGGGAAATCCTAATCTTCTCGACAAAGAACTCCGATGTTCGCCTGTTCACTACGTGGCCACCAGTCTTAGGGATATAGCAACCGAAGAAATGAAAATCCTTCTAAACAACGGAGGAGATCCAAATGTAATTAATAAAGACAGACTTACTCCATTACATCTGGCAGCCAAGAATGAAGGATGTCACGGACCTTATCTGACGAGAATTCTTCTCGAACATGGAGGGAATCCTCACGTCGTTGACGCATTCAATCGAACACCTCTAGAATTGGCCATCAGAAATTCCAATGACAAATTAAGATTAGAAATTATTTCACAATTGTTGAAAAACGGTGGAAATCCTAACGCTGGTAACAGAGAAGGTTCGACACCAGTTCATTTTGCCGTTTGCGACAAAAGAAACAATTCGTTGGAAGTGTTGAAGCTTTTGTTACATTATGGTGGAAATATTAACAAATGTGATAACAAAGGAAGAACGCCATTCGCCCTGGCTACACAGTTCGGAAGTAAAAAATATTGCCTGCTCAAAGTGAAAGCCCACCTTCAAAAAATCTCTCGCCAAATGAGGAACCCGGAAAAAAGTTGGTTGAATGGAATTAAAGAAAACATGTGTTTTAAAATTATTAACTTACTCGAGCAAGCAAGCAAGCAAGCTCCAGTTAAACTGTTTTTAGCGATAGTACTGTTTTCTTCCATGTTTATACTTTTGTATACTATATTTTGATCAAGTAAATAAAGAAAACTGGTGAAGCAAAAGCCTCTGTATACCAATTGGCACTGTACAACTGTGAAATTTAAAATTTTTCTTCACTGTTCTTTTACTTCATTTCTAAAAGTATTAAATGGCTTGATGTTAGGTGGAAAAATGGCATCTACATTAAAATCTACAATTACAACATACTTGAATACTTGAAATAGAGAACTTACTCAAAATATCCGAAATTGGGCACAGTCGTGAAAATAAAATAAGGCGCGAAAATAAACAACAAGTTAAACCTTCTCCATCGACGAAAATAAGACAATGAGGTTCCGGGATCCCCAGACCTTGTTGCCATGTTGCAATTATGATTATGATAATTTTTTTTTTTTCAAGATGAATATCTCACAAATATTTTTCAATAAAATGCTTTCATCTACTGGCAATAATTTTGTGATGTGATTTATTTTTAAAGATTTTAGAATTTTCAATTCATCGTAGCATGGCGGAGGGGAGGAAACCATGAGTCCATTCCGCTTCCGCCCATGCCATTCGGCCATTGGCATTGTCTTCAAGCGGCGGTTAGATGTTTGAAATTAAGTAATAGACACTGTAGGAATTGTCTTGTGCTTGTGAATAATCCAGCAATGAAGGACAAGTAGCTGGTGAAGTAAACTTAAACAATATTGTCTTTTCAGAAACAGTGGTTTGCTGAAATAGCAAAAATTGCATTCTTCAGTCTAGACATAAGTGTGTGTTACACTGCACTTTAAAGTATAAGAATAACTATTTCTGAATATCTTAACAGAATTTCAGATTTTTCTTCGCAGACTCTTTTGAGTTTTGACTTTTGACTACGGCTGACATGGGAGCAAATACTGGGTCTTTGTAAGACACATCTTAATACAAACTATTTGTAAAAGACTGGCAGCCAGGAAGAAATTGGTAGTGCAATGCAAAACCGTTGCTGTAAGGAGAATTGTACATTGAACAAGGCCAACTTGCTGCATACTACAGTTTTATCCAATCTATCTTTTTATGTAGGTCAGAGCGTAAGACAATCAAAAGATGATGACCAGCTGCAGCACAATAACTAGCAGCCCTTTGAAACTAAGTGTTTTACGAAGTAAAAAAGTGTTATTCTACTGGCGGATTACGCCTGTTCTCTTGATCTGATAGAGTAATATCAATTGTTCAGATTTTGAATAGCGTTGTAGTAACTCCCTTTTACAGATATTACATCATCATGCTGAGCACCATGGGGATAGGAGATCTCATCTGCCGTTTAGTTATAGGGCCACTCATCACCGTTTGGAAATTAGACGTCACGAAACTGTACGCCATCTCGCAGATTGCCTGCGCCATAACAATTGCTTCCTTTCCAACCGTGGTGAACGGCGTCCAGATGATTATCCAAGGTTTCTTATTCAGCGTGACTTTCGGCTGTCAACGTTTGTTTCTCGGTAATTTACTACAATGGTCCAATGAATCCGCTTTCGATTTCGTCCCAGTCAATTTAATGGTCCCATTTTATTTTTATTTTTAGCTCTCGTTCCGCGTGCGCTTTTCGGAAGTGAAAATTTGAATCGGATCTTTTTTGGTGTCTCCATGTTTTTCGGAGGGATTGGCATTCTTATTGGTCCACCGATCGTAAGTATTTGTTAATTATTTTATTTGAAATTATTGTGTCATTCTTTTTCGTAATTATTAGGCAGGACTTATTGTGGATATCACGCCAGGTCGCTCTTATTGGTTGGCCTTTGTCTTCGCCTCTGTCATGGAACTTTTATCGGCGATCGCTACAATAGGCGCGCTGTTCTTCGCTAATCGAAAATGAAGTCTTTCCAAAAATTGAATAATGTCCGGTTTGTTGAAATTAAGTGAGATTTATTTTTTTCGTTAGTTATTTCGACATTCTCCACATGTTATGGACAATTACAGATTTTTTTCAAAAATAGATACTAGGAATTTTGCGGCTAAGGCATTCGGGTCAAATTCCGATTAGTTTTACTGGTGGGTCTCGTGGTGGAATTAATAGCTTGGAGAGTAGCTGCCGTAAGATTTGGGTTTCTCGTATTTGTCGTAACCGTAAGATGGGGGGCTGTAGTCGTAGCTTGGTTTCTTACCATAGCCGTAAGGAGAAGGTTGGTATTCGTAGCTTGGTTTCTTGTCGTATCCGTAGGAAGGTGGGCTGTAATCGTAACTCGGTTTCTTATCGTAGCCATAAGAAGAAGGCTGATACTCGTAGCTTGGTTTCTTGTCGTAGCCGTAAGGAGCAGAGTGATAACCATAGCTAGGTTTGTTATCGTAACCCTTGTCGTATCCTTTTGGGCCCTTATAGTCCATATCGTACTTGACCGAGTACGAGGATCCGTATGGTGAATATCCTTTGCTTCCACCGTAGGAATAAGGATCGCTGGCCATGGAGACGGCCACCAAAACGACGAGAGCAAACAAGGAACTCTGCAAATGTTTCAAGGATATGTCACTCATAACTTACAGGTATGTAGTCAAACATAAAATACTCAAGCATTTTAGTAGATAGAAACTTACAGTGAAATTGGCCATTTTGTGTTGTAGTACTGTTTCTATTTCTTCAAGAGAGCTGTTGGTGTTATTGTTGAATTGTTGGAACAAACAACTGATGACAGTAGACTCGGAGACGGTCAGTATTTATAGCAAGTGGAAAAGCTGGCCGGCATATGGTGACGGTGAGAAAGCGCAAATAAGCGGCATTGATAACGCCCTCGTTTTTTTCAGTTTCATAAAATCCTTGGAGAATGATTTACGCGACGTATATAACACGAATCGGTGGTTTTCTATATTTGTCTCGCTGGACAAGTAAAAACAACATTTAGATTTGTTTCATTGAGCTTCAGAGCGGGTTTTAACTATAATAACGTTTAGTTGTGACCATTGGAATTCCCCCGGTTCGCTTAAAGTTTTAATTGAATTTGTTAACATTTTTGTTACCACAGACCACGCCCTGCTATAAGTTGTCGCCGAAAATGATCATGGACCGTAAGTCGGAAACAGGAAATTTGATAGCGACGATGGAGTGAAACGGTGATTGGTTAAATAGAGTAACAGGTGCAACACGAAACTTCGCATGTCTCTACCAACATACTTTCACCTGCTGAAGATAAAAACGAAACCTCATTTTATAGGAAGTTTCTTATATACATCCACTGATCTTTTCCTTTTCTAATGTGGCAACTACAGTTGCTTAAAAGAATAGACTCGCTTCCCGATTTCATTTTAATTACGATTCTCAAATTTGAGATTTGCAAATGAATTGTTAATGAAAAATTGGACTCTCCCGATCCTAATTGAGAAACGAAATTGATGATTGAAGGCGAAGACCAGCGACGTTAGGCAAGACTGAATTTAATGTAGACGGTAGTGGGGTAACTATGCAATTTATTCATTTCCTTGAAATAACCCAACGATATTTACGCCAGCAGAAATAATTTATTTCTGCGTCATACTCAAAGTTAAAGAAAAATATAATAATGCACTTGATCAGAGAAATTCGACGGATTGTTGAAGAGTTTTAAAACGGTGCGACTTTATGGCTGGCGGTTAAAGATGACTTTCAATAAGCTGAGTAGCTTCCGTAAGATTTGGGTTTCTCATACTTGTTGTCGTATCCTTTAGACTGCACGTAAGATGGTTGAGGGTTGTATGCCTTGGCTTTCATTTGGTACGAGGGTTGAGGTGGATTGTACGCTTTCGTGTTGTAAGTTGGGGCTTGACGGTACTCTTTAGGTTTCATGTCGTATGATGGAGTCTCGTAATGTTTTCTCTCGTAAGAAGTTTCGTAAGCCTTGGGCTTCATGTTGTATGACGGAGACTCGTAATGTTTCTTCTCGGGAGCATAAGAAGATCCGTAAGGTGCAGGCTGCTCGTAGGGTTTCCCATTGTATCCATTGGCCATTGCAACGGCAGCGAAAGAAACGAGAATCACAGCGATCTGGAGAATATTTGGGGAAACAAGTAACAACAAACTAAATTAAAAATCCTAGCCTGGCTTAATCAATGATAGAATTAAAGTTAACTTACAGTGAATTTGGCCATTGTGGTCTGTATTTTTCTTGCTGTTGTTTTCAGAAAAGCTGTATTGAATTGCTGAAAGGAGCAAGTGGTAACTACCGACTTGACTTGAGTCGGTATTTATAGGAAAAAGTAGAGGCAGAACGGACTGGTGGGTTGGAACACGTTATTGATGTCACATCAATTCACTTTCGTACTAACCTTGGCCTGGGGGTGTGTGGGGTGTGGCTAAAATTAGAATCACCCACTTTAAAAAGACCTTTACTGGGTTCGCGGTTCACTGTACAGCGGTATAAGACAAAAGGAGAAAAAATTCGTTATAAATAGAAACTAAATGCGGTTCTAATTAACTGGTTTGCATACAGTCACTTGGCTGAGTTTACAAAGTTGGCGGCGTCTTTTTGCGAAACCCAACAAGGTCTTAATCAATTTTCAATTTTGGCACTTTTTTCTACTAATTTTTCTACTTGAACTCATCATCTATTCTCAAATCAACTTATATAATCTACTTCTACTCTATAAACTTTGCATCATTTTTGAAAAAACCGCGTCATTCCATTTCAGACACCTAGTAGAGAAATTTCGTACTACTTTATCGTTGCGTTGTCGTCTGCGTTTTGGGCGGCTTGACGACCAATGTTTGGTCCAAGAAGTGAGATTTCTTTAATCTTTTTGTGACTTTCTGTTGTAAGGAATATTTTTATCTGTTTAACATAGAGAGGACACCGAGTAACTGTAATTTTGTCTAAGTATAAACTGTCTAAAGTTAGACAGTTCTCTCTAACCTGGAATCCCCACAGTTGATATTTGGGACCTTGATATATGCACATCCAACGCTTCGTGAAAATGTGTTAATCATAAATTATTGCTTAGTTTTTTTTTTTGTTTCTCTTGACTTATAATTTTAGGTAAAATCTTCCACATTTGAGAAATAATTCATTTATTAATTAATAGATTAACAAGGACCGATAAATCTAGTAGATTAAATCACCTAGTAGTATGCAAATTAAAAAAAAAAAAACATCAAACATGATCAACTCTCCGCAACTCTCACTTGGAATGCTGTATACTTTGGTTTTATTAAATGCATGCATATCAAGGCTTTTTACAAAAGATAGGGCTATTTTGCCAAGTTAACAACTGGCTTATTTGTTATTTAATAATTTCGCTTTTTTCCCACAGGAAGATCTACGATGCTGTCATTTTTCTAACGTCCGGTTGAAGCCATTCTGAGAAGGTACTTTTCAGCCCTTATCTAAAACAAAAGAATTGCAATATTATTTCCTATGAATTTGGTTGAAGGTCATAACTCATAAGGAAGGTTACGTAAGTGTCATGCGGTGGTGTAAGGTTGGGTGAGAATTGAGAAAAACACGTGTTCATCATTATAAACTACAGTTGTAGGTAGAATTGCTGCAAGGCTTGAGTTGAGAGGTAAGGTTGAAAGAAACTTTTCTATTTCCAATGAATTTGGTTGAAGGTCATAAGGAACATTACGTAAAAGTGTCATGCGGTGGTGTAGAGGTTGGGTAAGAATGACACGTGTTTCATCATTATCAAGCAGGTACAATAGCCGCAAGGTTAAGCTATTTGGTTTTCATTTTGATATTGGTTTTTGTAGACCCATCCCCAGCAACGTCTTCCTGCAGAAGGAAAGGCCGGTTTGCATTTCAATTGAAGGTCATGGAGATCATTACGTAGAACGTGTCATGCAGTGGTGTAGAGGTTGGGTGAGAACGGGACGTTTTTCATCATTATCAAGAAGGTAGAATAGCCGCAAGGCTCGAGAGGTGAGGGTGAGAAAAAAATCGTATAAAAGGAGAGAGAAAAGGCGACAGAGATCAGTCGAGTGAGAATCTCTGCCCCGTCAACAACTGATTACTTGTCACCAACTGCATTCTTCCCATTTCCCATTCGTAATCGTAGGTATTCGTATTCGTTATTATATTCGTTTGTTTTACATGGAGTGTGGAATTAATTCTATTTAGTATTTATATTTGTTAATATACCACTGATAACTGAATGTTTTAAAATTATTTATTGTCTAGATAACTATGGCGTCGTTCTGCTGTTGGTTATCGTTGTGTCGACCAGTGATGTACCAATGTCTCCTAGGTATGGTGGTTACCAAATCACTACCCCGCCGTCTTACAACAGAACAACATCAAACGTAACGACCAGTTACTTCACCAAGCCCCCCAACTATTACACTGAGGAGGCCGAATGTTGCACAGCCACGTATGCTGCCCCAGTTTACTTCACCGAGGTCCCCAAATATTACTCTGCTCCCAGCTACTACCAGAGGCTTCTGACTACACTAAGGCCCCCGAGTATTAAATTGCAACTTACGCTGCCCCCAGATACTACACTGAAGCTCCGAAGTTATCCACCACCAAGGAAATGGAACACCCCAACCTACGCTTCTCCACCTTACTACACACGGCAACCTGCGCTATTAGTCACCAAGTGCAGTCTTGATCGTGCAACCAATTCTCATGCGTAAATATGCTGTTTTACATTCACTTTTGAATCATTCCACGTTTCTTAGATTGTTGTTTAATCATTTACATATTTAAATATTTTCAATTAGATTTGGCGTCGTGCTGCTGTTGGGTGTTCTATCGTTGATAGCGGGTCTACCACTGGTGTACCAGACTCCACCGAGGTTGGGTGAGGACTATACGTGTTGCATCACTATCAAGTGGGTGTAATAGCCGTAATGCTTTAGAGGTGAAACAGGACGAGAAAAATTCGTAAAGAAGGAGAGGGAAAAGGCGATGGAGATCAGTCGAGTGAGAATCTCCGACCCGGCAACAACTGTACTATTTGTCATCAACTGCAATTCCATTCTCCAATGCTCCTTCCAATTATCAATCATGGGTAAATAAATTTGTACTTTTTCTATTTGTTAACATGCCACTTATAACTGAATATTAATATTAATTTTTTTTTGGTTAGTTAACTATGGCGTCGTTCTACCGTTGGTTATCGTTTATTGCTGGGTCGACCACTGTTGTACCGATGTCTCATGGGTATGGAGGATACTAAACCGCAACGTCGCCGCCTAACTACACAACATACGCAACAACCAGTTACTACACCGAGGCCCACAAGTAGGCCTACTACTCCGATCCCAACTACTATACCGAGGCTCCAGCTTATTACACCATCGAGGCCCACCTGTACTACACCACTAAGGCACCGGAGTATTACACCACAACCTTTGCTGCTCCAGCCTACTACACCGAGGCTCCCAAGCACGCTCCCAAGCACTATACCACCAGAGAACCGGATTACTACGCGACTACGTATGCTGCCCCAGCTTACTACACCGAGGCTCCCAAGTATTTCTCTGCTCCAGCTTACTACACCGGGGTCCTGAATACTACTCTGCACCCAGCTACATAACCCACAACTACACAGCGGTTGCTTCATCGTACTACGTTGATCCGAATTACTACTCCGAGGTTCCAGTTTACTACACCAAAATCTACACTGCCCCCCAGCTGCTACACTGAAGCTCCTGTTTACTGCAACACCAAGGTATTCGAGTATTATCCCACATTTACGCTTCTCCAACCTTCTACATCGAAGCTGCGAAGTATTACTTGCCCCAGTTACAACACCACTACAAAAAGACCGAAAAAGACTTATTCTAAATCCAAAATTTTTCCTTGTAAATGGAAATTGATCCTTATTAGAATACACTTTTAATGCGAGTAATTATCTTGTAAGACTTCTCAACACCTCCAAGCATTTTAACATTGCAACGTATTCTGATTTTCATTTTTTGAGCAGAACTACTGTTGCTTCAGTTGCTTTGAACAAGAACACTCTGATGCTTGGACGAATTTCATTTAGGCAAGTTACAAAAAAGTTGGTCTTTCCTCTAAACTAACTGTTGTATTTTTATCTAACTCAGGGTAATGAATGGATTATGACAAATTATGTGATTGGTTCTACATAGATCTTCGGACTCTGCCAATAAATTTTCTAAGTCCCTTTAATACCTTGCATTAAATGTAAGTCAATACTCAATCATCTGTTATTAAAGACACAATGAAGAAACATGTTAAAAGGAATTGCTTTATTGTCCCACCTCCACCCACAATTCCACCACATTTTACAGTCACATACAAGTCATACATACATACACATATACACACATACACTTAAGTTAACCCGTTGGCTGCCACGCCATACAACCCGTAGGTTGTTTTTCTACTACTCTACGCGCCACGTCAGAAGGATCCATGACCAAGGAGGGACTTGCCATTGCTGACAAGTCCGGGCTGACACGGTGACAGGAGAAGATGGAATGCACAACCTCTAGAATCCATCACCGTATCGAAAAGGGGGAAGTCCCTATGGTGCATTGCCTAACAGGCGCCTTGCGGCGAATCTGGGGCTGGTGCGACTGTCCGACCACGCGGCATGAAAACCACGAGACCGAACAGCGCGGCCCGTGCTAAGGAGCTAGGGGAGAACAAAGGCGTGGCAGACAACGGGTTAACTAACACATAACGAAATAATACCAACAATACGATGATCCACGTTGATGACGAGTCTCGGTGCCGGACGCGATCGATGATCCACGTTGATGACGAGTCTCGGAATTCCATCTTCTCGACGTCTCATCTGCATTACCTGAATAAAGACAACAAAATTCTTAGTGACATGCCAATAAAAGTTACATAATAGTCACATAGTAAATAAGGTACATTGATCTTGTTTTTTTGCTAAAAACTTCAAAGGCCTGCTTTAAATTGCTTAAAATCTACCTAACAATATTGAGAACTGTACAAAAAACAAAGCTCACTTACTAGTAAAAAAAAAAAATCCGGAAGTATACCGGAAGTAACCACAGCGTCTTAACCATTGAGCTGTCGTCAAATCAAACCACATATTCGTGATCTCCATGAAATTTGGGGTCGATTAGGTGTGATTTAAACGAAATCCAAAATTTGGCCAAAATCGAGAATTTTCCTGAACTATAGTTCAGGAAAATTTTCAAAACCGGAAGTACGCGTACGTAAAAATAAAAACATGAACTTTACCACAAATTTAACGAGGATTACGAATATGTGGTTTGTTTGGGCGTCGAATGAATATTAACTGAACTACTGACTGAAATGACAAAACCGGAAGTAGAAAAAAAAAGCAAAAATCGATAATTTAACAAGTGAGCTTTGTTGGCGGAATAGATATCGTCAGTTACCACTAAAAATTTCCACACAATAACTGCCGATAAATGTTTAAAGAGATGTGCAAAGTAACTAAAACTGACTGTTTTGACAGCTGAAAATTATCGAAAAGCCATCTAGCGTTAGAAAAAAGAAACGTCTAATAATACTTTGCGCGCAAGAAGGCCCTGATTTTTGAATTACTACATAGACATAGAGTTTAACGCAAGTAGATTGCTAGTAGATAATCTAAGAAAATAAGTCAATTGTCGGGTACCTGGGCATAATTCGGTGGAGAGTGACAGGCGGACTGAAGCGACTGGTCTAACTCGGTAGTGAAGTACGATAAATTGTTAAGCAGCATAATAAGCAAAGAAGCTAGATGAGTGTGGGTAGCGAAGATAAGGATGGAGCAGAGAGTTGGTAGAAGTCAATCTTCTGTAATGGACAAAGGCCAGCATCAAGGACCTCTGTGCCAGGAACACACAATTCCAATAAAGAAACTGCGTTGTAGATTGGCATCGGCGGCTGACTCGCGAAATTCAATGGATCCAATGGGATACCGCACAACCTATGAATTCCATAAGCAAAGAACAGAAAAAGGTTTTAACATTGCAGTGAGGCCCATAAATACCCACAGCCAAGGTTGAATTCAAAGTTAATGACATGATAAAGCGAGAACATAGAAGCACACCTTTACCTCAATCTGTTGTAGGCTTCCTATTACTCGTTTCTTGTAGCTATGAAGTGGGAGATGCAGGGAATGGCAGCAATACAATTTCATGACGCAACAACCCCACCAAAAGTGTTCAAAGGTGTAAACATCTTTCAGGCAAGAAGGAACCTGTTAAACAAATGGGTGTGAATTTTAGATTATTTTATTGCATTGATGGATGATGAGGTAGTAAATTCGGAAGGTTATGCTTACCTGTAACCATATATGCAATGCCACAACTTTTGGGCATAACAGCTTGCAGTTTTGTCTAAGATGTGAGAGGATGATGCAGATGAAGCTGAGCGTGTGTGTTTACAGAAGTGTTGAGCAATTTTCTCTTAAAATGGGGTCCAAATTCAATCTGATGACTAGACGGCAGGTACATTTTCTAGAATTCCAAGTAAAGTACACAATTAGTCAACTGGTCAAGTACACAG
This sequence comes from Daphnia pulex, assembly GCF_021134715.1. Classification (NCBI taxonomy): domain Eukaryota; kingdom Metazoa; phylum Arthropoda; class Branchiopoda; order Diplostraca; family Daphniidae; genus Daphnia; species Daphnia pulex. The sequence goes on from NC_060027.1 coordinate 1,922,564, forward strand.
AGAGTGATAGAAAATTTGCTACTATGTAGTTAGAATAATCACAATAAGCTTACATGTAAATAATTGGTTGATTTTGGGCAGTAAAACATGAAAATTCGAAATCAGAAGATGACAAATCTCTTCACACATTTCGCCATTTTCAAAACAATACCAACACCATCTAGCGGCACACTGGACAATCGTCTGAATTGTAAAAACAACCGCTAGATGATGCCAGTGCTTCATGCAGACGAGACGATTGTCCCAAGCTCCGAAAGTCCGAAGTCTCCGAAGGAAGCTGAAATCTGAAATGTGGAAAATAGAAAGAATTCGATAAGTGAAATCAATATTCAGCCTAAGTTAACAATAATGTTTTTTAAGCTGAAAAACTGAAAGATGAATGGACTGGGTATTATGTTAACTAAATATTCTAATGCATATTTACCAGTTCTTCCATTTGTCATCATTTGCCAGACGTAATGACGACCATTGTTGAAGCTGGCCAGGAATTCTAAGCTGTCATCAATCCTGCAGCTGTAGTGTGCCTTTACCACAGACTACGAAGTGTCTATACTAAAAATGGAATCAAAAATTGTAATATCACAGCAATCTTACAAATTTTCTGTTCTTGTCTTTCAGATGCATGTTTTGTAAATGGTGAATCTCAAATGAATCCAAGAACTTTGAGTTGTCATTTCACTTAATTGACTTTCTTTTCCGATTTTAATAATGGTGAGCTGCAGTCAGAGCATGTAAACTAAATAACAATGTTCTACATCTACAATCAATTGTGTTTATCCTGAGGTTTTTGTTTGATTTTTCTAGGTGATATTGCAGACATACCGTATTGCAAGTTCTTACCTGAGCAGCTGAGCTCTTCCTTTCTGTGGTTCCTTTCAATTGATTCTTTTGAGGTATTGCTTGTTGTCACTGCAATCTTGTTTTAAAATTGACATCTAAATAATCTTTTTAGTTTATTCCTCACCACTGTTCCAGACCTTATCCACTAGTGGAATATGCAAGAAATGTTGATTATTATTCCAGGTATCTTGTCATTATCTATTTTTTTTTACTACATTCTTAGTTAGTCATTTTATTTAATTTCAGGTTAACCCTTGCTACAATTTGAAGAAGTTGATGGTTACAGAATATTTTTTTTTTTATCAATATCAAAAATTAGTTAGATGTAGATAATTTAGAACTGCATATCTGGGCTCCCTTCTTTTCTGTGGCTCCGTTTCCCTAAGTAACCACTAACCAAAGCCCGCTGTGAAATCAGGAGGACGAGGAGGTCGCTGGTCGAACGGGGATTTGGGATTGGGAAGGTGTATGACCTGAGGAAAACTTTTGGAGGGTCATGAGTCTAATCAGGAAGTTTAGTATGACTAATCACATCCTAGAAAATTTGCATTGCCCACTTTTTTCTTCTTCATTGTTCAAGGAATGTGTCTGAATTACGTCATATAATTGCGTGTGTATTAGTGTTGTTTATTTCATAATAAGACATTAGGTATAATGGTTATTATTAAAATGTATGTAATAATTTCAGTTTTTTTTTATAATATGTACAATTTTATCTATAATTATTTATATTGATAACGGTTATTTATGGTAAATATAGATGGTGAGATTAAAATATAGGAATGCTAAAATATATTAAGTTAATTTTTTTAAAAATTATTTGATAAGTAATAAACTTGTAACAGATCTACGGAATAAATTCATTGATTAAGTTTTTAAATCACCATTTTTTCCAAGTTCAATTCTTTTTCAAATTCGAGAGCTATTGTTAAATTATGATCTCATTTTACTCCTCATAATTACCCAATTTCGTTTGTTTATCAATTTTTTATATGAAAACTCCCATTTTTCTTTTTTTTTTCTTCTCACTTAAACGGTAAATTACATGAAAAAAATGTCAATTTAATAACATAATGGTTGCAATTTTTGCAACATCACACCATCATCAAGGAACAGCCACAGTTCAACTTAATGCAGGCTTTTACCAGCATAGGCTGCAGCACCTTTGCACATTGGACACCAACTACAGGAGCATAACCTATAAACACAATAAAATAAATTTCCAGCATCAACTGAAATGTTATTTGATAAAACAAATTAATGCTTCTATATATTCTTTCAAATGGACTTAACCCAAATATTCAATGAAAACATTATCTAATACCTCTGCCCCTTGACGGGCGACTAGACCTACTACAACAAAACAAAAAAACAAATGTTATCATAACAATGTTTACCAAGTTAATAAAAACAAGTCAAAAACAATTACCTGTTCCATTACTATCATTTAATGGGTAGCAAATCAAATATTTATCCATCGAAACCTACAGGGAAAAGAGACAGGTATAGTTTGCTTAAGGCAAGAATAGATAGATCTCTGGTAAAACCACATGTCCAGAATAGATGTGGAAAGACTCAAGACTAAATGAATATTCAAACATTATTACCTTGTTCATTATGCTGTACATAGGGTGATATGTAGAGCTAGCAGGATGCATATTTTCGGCAACATGAGACGCAATTTTAAGTCAAGTGCTCTGAAGAAACTCATGTTTTAATTACATATTTAGGCAAGAACCAATTTAGTAGCACACTAATACCTGTCTGCTGCTGGAAATTGGTTGCATGTTTTCCATTGAGAAGTGGAAAATGCTGTGAATGGAAGAAATAATATATCACTAACACTATCAACAACAAACATTCCTGAACACATGCTAAGGGGCAAGAATGGAACGCCGTTCTAGCTGAATAACAAAATAAATGTTAATGTTAAAATAAAAGACACATATGCTTCAATCCCCCATTAAATTGTAACCTTTCTTAGGATGCAAGAAGGGAATGCTGGCTTGAGTCTGATGTGATACCATCCCACATTTAGTGAGTTGGAGAACAGAATGACAGATTTCTTTGGCAGGACATGGTCTTCTATGGCCTCAACATTTTGGGTTTTCTCTGAATATCAACAAAAAAATACTTATTGATAAAATACACATATACATTGAGCAGACACAAGAAAGTGAAACCATGCAAAAATTTTCAGCACCATAAAAAGCTGAGAAAAGCAAGCACATTACACTGCTTTACCAGAGACTGCTCCAACAAACACCAACCACCATTCAAAGCAAAGTGAAATCTAATTTTGTAAATGTTATTAGTGTTAAGTGAAACACTACACTTAAGGGAGCATCAATTGACACTGCCCAACAAAATAAATTAAAGAGTTCAAGCTTAAACCGATGAAGATATCCATTCCAGTTAAATAAAGATAAAAACAATATCATCCAACTAATGGACTAGATAAAAATTTGTAACTAGGAAGATCGACTAGAGAACAATTCTCTCAATAATCATTGAATAAAAACTACAATTTCAATTGAATTTACCCGTTTGCTTTGTTGTCTTCCCACACTTAAGTAGATAAGGTTTACTTCAAATACACATCAACCACGTACTGAGGTAAGACATTAATAGGAACCACTGTAATTAAGTCACAACATTTAGATACACATTTTACACAGAACAATAACTGACAGCTAAAATTCCAGTTACCTTATTGTAATCCACAGAGATCTGGCGAACCGTCGACCAGCATCGATCACGTGCTGGGTATGAAACGCCCTTCCCAGTTCCCACTGTAATGCAGCCACAAGTGTTTAAATTAGAATCTTCCATTTGATATATACTTATTTTTACAAATGAAACTGTTACCTTTTTTAGTTCCATGAATAAACTCAACAATTTCAATACATTTTCTTCAAAGTTTGACGTGACGAACAGCAAATTCTCATTCCAGCGTTCGACCTGGAAATAAATGATCACCATTCACCAGCAGACGTTCTTTTTCTTTCATTGTCCCCCTGAGGACTGAAATGTCAAATGACACCACGCCCTCCACATCCCCCGGCCTCTAGAATTACCACTAGAGCTCAATAGCTCAATCCCTAAACACAATCATATTAAAATTGTGTTCCTTGGTTGGCAATTTTTTTAATAAGATTAAGCTTTTTTACTTGGATGGGCATGAGGCTAAGACTACTAATATCTTGAATCCTACTTTTAGTTAGGTTCATCTTCCGTTGAAAAACACAGACTGCCAGGTATTTTGGATGTTTCAAAATTGTTGCAAAACTAACGTCCCGGCCTACACTGTCCGAGAAATTTGATTCCTTTTTTAAATAACTGGTCTGTTGTTTCCCTAAAATGCTGTTGTTTATTCACCACTTACATCCAATCATTTTTCTCTTCTAGTAAATCTTTTTCAATGGATACACTTAAAAGACAACAAAACATGAAAGAATTTGATCAAAGAATTCGACATTTTGCTCATGACATATGACCGTGGGTGTGGGATAACGAGACAATTCAGCCTTGGTAAACATTGCCATAAGACTTTTGCTGATGGCTACCGTAATTGGATTCCATTTTGGGATAAGATGGCTTCACATTGTATTGTTTCTTGTTGTAATAAGTTCCCATCTCGCTTTGGTATCCAGCCATATCGTAAGTTGGGTTGTTGTAAGCTTTCTTCTGGGGAGCATAAGACGGCACTTTCGCTTTCATGTAAGGTGCGGGCTTGTGATAAGAAGCGGTCTTATGATAAGGTTGGGCCTTGTATCCACCAGAGTGATATCCATCACCAGCCATGGCGAGGGCCACAAACGAGACGAGAACGAGAGCAGTCTTTTAAAAAAGAAAAGAACATTAGAATCCATTACTTCATTTTAATTTCAATTGGATTAAGTCAAATAAAGAGAACTTACAGCGAATTTGGCCATTGTTGGTTATTGCTTGAAGTTGCTGGGAAGAGAGACTGATGGAAATGAAATCGAAACCTGACGGTATTTATAGGAAGCACCGAATAAATTGATTTGACAGAATAATTAGTAACTGGTGGGAAAATAAGCATTGGTGTCGTCCTTGGGTGTGTTGAAATGCAATCAACCTTGGCTATCTGGTACAAAGAACTACCTCGGTGTTACGCAATGCCTGTAGTTTATTTTCAACTAGGTAGAAAAATTGCAGAATACTCTTCGCGTTTGTCGATAGAAACCATTTGTACACATCAATGTCACATGTTCTAATCTGTCCTTTTCTCCCGCTCGTGTTAGTCTTCAGAACTATAAATATGTCTGAATAAAGTCCATTCTCATCAGTCAACTCTTCTGCAGTCAACAGTCCAACATGGCTAAATTCGCTGTAAGTTAATCATCATATATTTTATTTTACATTTAATCTTGATTACGTATTGCCTAAAATTTTTATTTGAACTGCAGACCGCACTTGTTCTCGTCTCTCTCATTGCCATAGCCTTGGCCACTGCATATCCTCCTCGTAGGAACAAAAATAATGCTGCTGTCTACCAGCCCGCATCCTACAATGTCCCTAAGAAAGGATACGAGCCATCTTATGTTCAGGAGAAGAAATATTACAGCCCTCCCTCGTCTTATGATATGATGGGATACGCCAGCGAGTCTGCACCTTATTACCAGAAGGAAGGATACAAAGCACAACCTTCTTACGTTATGAAAGGATCAAACTACGGCAGCGCTTACAACACTCCTTACCAGAAACCTAAAGCTTATGGTGGCTACACATCCTACTGAATTGTCTAATTATAAATCCACGCCCGCCCACGCCATCCATAACTTTAAGTTATAACTTCTGTCCAGTTGCTTGTATGTTTTCAAATTATGTTTTTAGATGTCTATGGGGACGAATACATTATAGGAAAAACAAAATAACGTCGCTCATTATTACCCCCCACATACTTGAATTCATGTACATTGTACATAAATAGCCCAAAAATGATTACCCAGGAACCGAAAAAAGTCGTCCTGATTTTACCCTGTCACCAAGAGCCCCCAAACTAATCCATTACTTGTTGCACACGGTTGCACATAAGAAATTAAATCCTAACTTTTTTCTCTCGTAATGTTTCAAGTTGTAACATTACTGAAATCTGCTATTGGTCTTTCCTTATGACAAAAAGCTTTTGAAGCAAGAGCTAGTAAGATTACGCCATAAGAGGATATCGGATGACCATAATTTTCCAATGTTACCTTTTATGAAAAAGCTATTAGACCAGACGAGAACATTTGGGGGTGACGAATTTACGCTAGCCATTTATCCCCGATTTTGGACAGTATAGCTTACGAAAGCAAAGTGTTTCAGAAATAACCCACAGATCCATAAAAAAACAGAGCACAAAAATAATAATGAAATTGGGGAGAATGTTCGGAAAAAAGAACGAACGAACGGGGTTTAATTAAACCGGGGAGAAAAGCGCATTTGGTCGCCACCCTTTTGCTACAAATCACCACAAAACCTTGAAGTGCCCTACCCTAAATTAAGTTTTATTTATAAATATACCAAGAGAAAATGGAACAAGTGACTTTAACCTGGTTTTCGGAGGCTAACGGATAAAATCTGAATAGCAAGAGCAAAACTTATAAAATTATTTAAAAGTAATATGAGCCTAATACTTTTACAAACTTTGTGACTTTTGTGTTGCCGTAATTGTACGTATAGAAATTACAACGATTCCTCAAAGTCATGAACATTTGTAAACACTATTATGCTGTAATCGAAGGATTCTCTCGACACTTTTTCAATATTTCAAAATAGTCTGTACCTGTATTGAAAGTGGTCCTTTCTTGATTTCATATTCACCTCGGTGGGAGGCCAAGATTTGCATGAATTAAACATCAGCAGCAATTGATTGACATCAATGCCATCCAGGGGTTGGTTCAACTACCTATAAATACAGACTGTAGTCTAGTCCATTTTCATCAGTTGCTCCAACAACAGTAATCCAATAACAACATGGCCAAGTTCGCTGTAAGTTCAATTGTGTTTTTTAATAATTAACTTTTCAAATATTTAAAAAAATTGTGTTTCTTACTTTAATTATGTCATAGACCGCGTTGGTTCTTTTCTCTCTCGCTGCCGTTGCTCTGGCCAATGGTTACAACAAGCCAAAAAGCTACGAGCACAAACCATACGTGCCAGCACCTTCTTACATTCCCGAGAGGAAACATTACGATACTCCATCGTATGACGTGAAACCTAAAGAGTACCACGCCCCAGCTTACAATGTGAAGGCATACACACCACCTCAACCCTCGTACCACATGAAAGCCAAGGCATACAACCCTCAACCATCTTACGTTCAGAAAGATTACAACCCTCAGCCTTCTTACGGAGTCCCCAGCTACAACAAAGCTCACCAGCCTTCTTATGGAGTCCCCAGCTACAGTGCACCTAAATCTTCTTATGGAGGTTCCAGCTACGACAAACCCAAAATGCACTACCCAACCTACTAATTCGTTCGACTGCGACTACCCTCACGACCACGTTAAACAATTCCGATGCTTTATGTTGACATTTCAGTATATCTATTTAAAATTGCCTATTAACAAAAAAAATTATTTTAGATGTTTTTAACAGATTAATAAAATTTAGCATTACTTACAAGCAAAACTCGTCTCTTTTAAGGCCTTCAATGAGAAATAACGACCAGTGATTCACTCCAATGCAAAGCTGCAAAGTAATGATGTGGAAAACGAATAATTGAGAGTAGAAGTCTTGACGAACAAAAGAATAGTTATTAGAAGTGAACGAATCAACCGTATGAGCTGATGTCTTCTTGACAATGACGAATTTTCGCTGCCAACTCTCACCAGATGACCAGATGGATTGCTAAAGGGCTAAACCCTCTCTGACACAACCCAAACCCCCCCCCCCCCCAGTACCATCCTTAGCTCCGCCTACTTTTCTTTCTCTCCCTTCCTTACTTTTCTTGCCAGTCGAAAGTTAAACGCGCAAAAAAATCGGTCTAGAGATTACCTCATTTAGTGCGAAATCTAATTATTATTTTTGTATAAATTTATAGTACAAAAACAACGCAATGAAACGAAAAAGTTATTTTTGGGATCAACGCATTTCTTTTTAATCGTCATCTTTTTTCGGCTTTTTAACAGGAGGTGGCGTCATCGGTGATGCCATTGCCATCAATGAAGGAGAACTTCTTGTTCGGATGGCATCGGAACTATTCCGTGATAAAGTTGAGGTACACAACGGTAATCATGAAAGGATATAAGACACCTATCAAGGGCTAGGAACCTAAATTTAAAAAAAAAGGCATAACAGGGTGAATAAAATAATAAAACGGACAAGGTTTCATTCCAATTCAACTACGTTGACTTTGAAAACTTACAAGAACTCGTCATTTTCGTGAAAAGAAAGTATAGCTTCACGATATTGCGATGATCCAACATTTCGAAATGCTCACGTTCCCTGTCGACTTTTTTTGTTCTTATCTGAATCCATTGTGTCAATTGTGAGAGGGGGGTGGGGATATGAAATTTATGTCTTCACGGTTCTCACATAAAAAATGATTTTAAAGAAAATATATTAGTAATTACCTGAAATTATCGTCGTCTTCAACAGAAAACAAACGCACGATGCAGGGATGTCTCAATTCTTTCAGCGCAACAACTTCTCGATCTACTGCAATATTCGCCCATTTTTCAAGATTAAAGTTAATTTCTACTCGTTTGATGGCCGCCTTTTTTCCCTTGTAAAATTCTTTTTCCCATGAAGTACTCAAATTCGGTTTAAAATGTCCGGCAAAAACCCTCCGTATGTGCCACGCCCCACTAAATTATCAAATATCGACAGGTAGCAAAACGTTTTGCCAGACTTGACATACACTTGATCTGCCATGACTGAATGAAAGTCAAAGAGTATATACTTAACTTTTAATAGCGAAAAGTCAGAAGAAATATTAGTTTAATAGCGGGAGTCTGTGAGGCTAACTGAACAGTACCGAAGACGTATTTTTCTTTTGTAGCCTTAAATTCGAGAGCCAACTAGTGGTACCACTTGTTGGTCCATCACCTTTTGATAACGGACGTTAACTAGTGCCTGTAATATGTTATCTAATGATAGCTGCATCGTGACTTTTCTGTTATAGATAAGGTGTAATCGGCCGTGAACGCGCATTGCCACGCAGAGCATCATGTTTTCAAACAAGTCAAATAAATAAATTAATTAGTTAAAATAAACTTTTCGTTTTTCGACGGAGGGACGTCATTGTCAGTGGAATGATGAAATACAGCATTTTAGCAGATATAAAATAAATAAAATAACCTAAAATAAACAAGTTGAAATTGAAGGATTACAAGAACGCAAGTAAAGAAAAATTATAGCTAAATTAATAAATAACACAATGGAAAAATGGGAAGATATCACCCGGGAATCGGCCCGTTATGAAATTACACAACCTGAAAATTTCATCGCATACATATACCGTATAGAGGTATACTCGACGAGTCTAAATTTGAGTATGCAAGTTGTACGACTGTCATGCACTCCACGAGATAAATCGAAACTTTCGGTCCTTTCGGTTATCTTTTAAAAACTATGACAATAACAGAATTTCTTGCCACTTTTCAAAACTGGTGTATAGACACTCCTTTCCTTATTGATTTAGCTTGTAAGATTAAATTTGAATTGCGGACCTCTAGCGAACAACGCAGAGTGCGATCAACCAAGGTTGATTGCTGTTCGTGCAAAATTAGGTACACTATTACCGAACGGTCCACAAGTGATACACCGGAAGAGTAGACTAATCAGAAGTAAACAACAGTAGCTACTAGCTTTAAATACTTGTGGTCACTCATCTAGAACTAAACACACTCAGTCACTCACGAACATCCGCACAACTTCTTGACCCGAAAGAGAAAGAGCCCGAGAAAGAGTTCCATGTCGTCTGTTGTTGATTGTACAGCAATATACTCAAAATATTCGTAACCTTCGATTTTAAGGTGGGCGTGTTTCAGGCCCATCCTTAGTTTACACGGGACCTTTTTGCTTTACCTAATGGATATATTGAAGCAAATTAGGGGTGGTGGTAGTGGGTGGGGGAAGCAAGTGGTAAGGAGGGGAAATGTGTAAGTGGCTGGTCAAATTGGATAAGAAAGGCACAAAAACGCCAATTTTAATGATCACGATCTAGAAGAAATTAAACATGATGTTAACTTCCATAACTACTTTAGTATGTCGATAATTACTTCTCACAAATTTTCTCGTAATAGAAGGTAGTAGTATCTCTGCGGGATCGATCAAGATCAAATGCCAATTCGAATAATTTGTCCAGTTGATTCAAGGCTCGATTAATATTAAAGCTCGAAGAATTTTGAAATATTTGCGCAATAGTTATTCGGAGTTGTTATCTAATTTCAAAAATTTTGACACATGTGTTGTGTTGTTTCTTGTGCGATTTATTGATCAAACGGGTTTCAGAATATCATGTCCAATCACTCTTTCCTCAATTTAGATAATCTTAACACTATTATGAAGGACAATCCGTTCAGTTACTTTGAATTCTGATGCGTTATTATTACGGCCGTGTTTGCGTGACGATGCTTAATAGGACGAGTGGTGGTGGCCGTAAGATTTTGGTTGTTCGTACCCGTGGGATCCCTTATTATGCTCGTAAGAAGAAGGCTGATGATGATAACCATGTCCCTTATTATTATCGTAAGCAGCGGGCTGGTAAGGTTGGTGGTTGTATTCTTTCTTCTCGTGGCTGTAAGGCTTAGCCTGGTACCCGCCGTAGCCTTTATGCTCGTAAGAAGCGGATGGCTGGTAACTGTGTCCGCCCATATTGTAACCATAAGACGGTTGGTGGTTGTATTCCATCTTCTGATGAGCATCCGGCTGGTAGCCATGGCCCTTGTATTCACCACCATGCTGATATTGAGAGTTGGCCAGGGTAACAGCCAAGACACAAACGAGAACCAAAGCAACCTGAATCAAATATAACAAATGTTTAAAAACATGGTAACATCAGTTATATAAGATAGAATGAAATTCAAACTTACAGCAAACTTGGCCATGTTGTTGATGTAGTTGCGGATGTTTTTCCAAAAGGAGTTGTTCGTATTTGCTGGAAGGAGCAACTGATGACAATTGACTCAAAGATGGCCAGTATTTATACCCCGAAAATGAAAGGCTAGAAATGAAGTTTGGCATTGATGACGCCCCGTCTAAAAAGATTCCCGAAATCCTTGGGGTAAAAACCATAATAGAAAGGGAGGGTGCCATTTAGAAAACAATTTGCTATTTTCAACTTCCATTTCCTTGCAATTTGCACTTGTTCCAATAGAATAAAAGACTCGGTCGCATTATAAATAGAACCGCCACGGTGATTTCACGCGTGAGCACTTTTCTTTCATTCCTGTCACCTTGTCCTGTTTTTTTACCAAATATAAGCATTGAGCAATGAGACCATCAGGACACAAAAGCCCAGCAGAGTCTCCCCATGAACCCCTTTTGTTATCGGTCGATTGATTTCCTGTACCCCATTTTTCTGGGCTGTTACTAGTTGACATTCTCTAACCGACGTCTCCCAGGATTGGGCAAACTTTCAATCTCTGGTCGTCCTATAAATTTATTATGCAAGTTGGGTAATCTGGTGTATAGTCCTTTCAATAGAAATAAGGTAAGAGAATTAATTTTTTTTTTCAATTTTATTATTAATCTGTTTGAAACCCGACAAACGACAATCAAAGAAAATAAACGATAAAATGTTGGACGAATCGTCATATAGTTGAAAATTGCTCTTGATTGCTCATCAACAGGCATTCAGACAAACCACACGTCTAAAATGAAAAAAAGACCATAGTCGATCGTGTAAAGAACACTTTTACACACAGCACACACACACACAGATGCACGTTGACAACAAAGAAAATTGAAACACGCCGAATCGAAATTTAATAAAAAAGGAATTTCCTTCCCCATCAAATGAGAGAACAATTATTTTTCTTTTTCTGAAAATGAATTTCCGAAATAAAAATGAATCCCCCCATAGAACAATTTACCATCAATTAATAAAATGTTCTCTCTTTTTTTTTTCAAAAAATTTTTGGGATGTATATGTATACAAATATGTCTATAAGCACTGGGTTCGCGGTTTTTCAATTCAAAAATTTCTTGTTTTTTTTCCTGTACATAAAAAAATTTAAATTTTTCATTTTTTTTTCTTTGCCAAAATAAATCGATTAGAGTGAATTTTGTGTTTTTTTTTAAGGGGGGTCGAAACGGCGTACAAAAATCATTGGGTTATAAGAGCTTAGGTTTAGGTTGCTGTTTTAGACACACTCGTCCATTCGGAGAAACACACACGTCCAAACACTCACAATCAATGAAAGTTGATTGTGACAAGTAGAAAAAGAAAAAGAGGGTTAATTGCGCTAGACATGAAAACGTGTGTAAGAGAAGACATATTTCTTTTAGCGGGTTCCTCTTTTTAGAGGCCACCACATTATGCAAAAATTAAGAAAAACACGTTGAAAAACTGGCCAGCCAAATCGCATAAACACGCACACACGAAAAATAGATTTTTCTTTGAAATAAAAAAAAATCGAAATAAAGTAGACGAAAGTGGGGCTATTTGGTGCACATAACTGGGATAATGTTTTGTTTTTTTGCCGAAATCTAAAAATTTACGTATGAAGACGAAACTTTTTCTTTTTTTTTTCATATCTAAAAAACGAAGAAACAATTAATTTTTCCATTAAACAATTTTCAAATTTTTTGGGAGGGGGTGAAAAATAAGCAAAAAAAAAAAAACAAATTGCAGGCATCGAAGTTTAAAGCTATTCGATTGTGTGATTGGAGGGTCCCGGGTCCGAAAATGTTTTTCAAAATTTTGGTCGTGAGTTTACACAAAATGAATTCAAAAAAAGAGATCTTCTGAACGCAACGGCGTTTTAGCGCCAAAAAATATCTAAACAATAATCTAAACAAATAAAGGGGGAGTGACGGGGAAATCAATTGGATGACACAAATAGTAACACACGAAAAAAATGCAAAAATTAGAATTGTCACGGGGTCGTTAACAGGCTTCTACAGCGTCTGTGTCGATTAGAATTTTCTTGAACAAAAACACACAAAAAGAAAAAATATATTTCTTTAAGATCTAATCAAAAGTTAAATCGAATATTCAAAAAAAAAGAATCTGTGTTAAAAAATTAAAAAAACAGAATTTTTAGGATTTTTGTTTTAGGAAAGGATTAACCTGAATGGCATCATTGCACACTTGATTCTTTTTTTTTTAGGATTGAAAAGATTTTTGCCGAAATTTAAGGAGAGGTTTTTGTTTTCACAACGAGACGAGCCTTTGGTAGAAAGTGTGAACATGACCGAGGATCTTTAGCACGCAAAAAGTGAATTTCAAATGAATTTTTGTCGAAAAATTGAACACAATAAAGCCATTTTGCTTGTTTTTTTTTTAGTAAAAAGGGATAAAGGCGGAAACAAAGAATTTTTTAAAAAATGGATCCTCCGACACAACGTCTTTTGTAGCGAGTGATGGGGCGCAGGAAACCCGCACACCATTTAAAAGGGGGAGAAAAATAATGAAATCAAAATGATCCAACGATCAAACTTTTTAACGGACCCAAATAGAAATTTTTATAAATTTTTTTAAAGAATTGGTCATCTTGCACACGATATTGCACGCGTCCACGCCCGTCAATCGACGATGTAACGAAAAGCTACGATTCAAAGCAGGATTTCCCCAGGAAAATGTTCAAACATTTCAGGGTCTGTCGAAAGAAAAACTGTTAAAACTAAAATTACATCTAAATTTTTTTGCAAATTAGCACACGATGATACTCATTTGGCGACGCTTTGAGACATAAAAACAAAAGCTAGACGATGAAGAAGGTGAAAGTGTGTTGAGTGAAGATGGTGGTCGATAATAAATCCGCTGATGTCGGAGGCACTAACTTTTTTTCTGGTTGGGAGGATTTGGTCCAAGTTAATTTTTACACAATCAACAACGAGGTCGGTCAAGATGATTGTGCCGTCGATGATACAACTTCGCCCACTTGCTGGGCGAAATTCAGGAGCGTCTCCGAGGCGGATTCGACGCTACTGCGGCTGCTGGAACGATTAGATGTTACGGTGGCAGAAGCTGTACTGCGGGTCGATCGCTGTTGACGGCCGCGAGTCGAATTCGAATTGCCTTGCCGGAAGAGCGACAATTCCTGCAACGCTTGCGGAGTGAGCAAATTGGGGACAGTGGGCGAGGGCAAGTCAGACTGTTGTTGTTGCGTCTGTTGTTGAGAAGTGGCCGAAGAAATGGTCAATCCGCGCTGGGAGAGTGACAGGAGTGAAAAGTAGTTCATGTCGCTGTAGGGTAACCCGGGCGAAGGTGTCGTGGTCCGGTTGGAACCGTTAGGCGACTGAGGTGGTCCTGAACGAGCCGGCGCTCCTGGGAAAGCAAACTGACCCATACCAGTCAACTCCACTGATGTCGGTGTCGGAGTTGAACTGGATGCGGATGAAGTGCTCGGATTGATGTTGAGCAGATCGTCATTCTTCTTGGCTGCGATCTTTTTCGGTCGACCGACAATCATTTTACCGCCTGTATCCCTCAGGCGATGTCGATCCATATGAAGTTTCAATTTATCCTGGCGGGAGAAAGTCTTTTGGCATCTGTGACACTCGAACGGCCGTTCGCCCGTGTGGACACGGCGATGTCGTTTGAGATGGGCCGAGCGGGCGAATGGGGCCGAGCAAATGTCGCAGCGAAAAGGTTTCTCGCCAGTGTGGGCACGAATGTGGGCTCGCAACTCTGCAGTCCGTTTGCAATCCTTGAAACAGAACGGACAAACGGCCTGGACTACGACACCGGCGCCACCACCTCCACTCTGATCGGAATCGGCCAGCATGGAAAATGGATATTGATCGGGATGAACAGTTTCATCCTCTTCATCATCATCTTCTTCGTCAACTCCTTGCTGTGATTGGTTGAGTTCTGCAGCTTCGCATTTGACCAGCACTGGGACTGGAGATGCTGCAATCTTCTTGTCAGATTGTTGGCCACTGGGAACTTCATTTTCTTCGTCACTGGCGCCAATCTCGCCGTTACTCAGATCCAGAGGTGTCGGTGGTGTCAATCTTTGGTCCATACATTCGTTTTTCTGATTGTTGAAAAGAAATGATTGGTGATTGGAAAATGGGAATGAAATTTTTATTTTAATTACCGAATGATGATTATTGTGTCCGTTGTTCATTGGGCCGTGATCAGTTTCATCAAAATCAGAATCCATTTCTTCGTTTTCTAGGTCTTCTTCTTTGGTCATCTGTTAAAATTTGAAAAAAACATGATGTATGACGGTTATAAGAATAATTGGAAAACTTTAATTTACGGATTGAGTGGATTTCTTGGCTTTGCCGTTGACTTGTGGTGAGTGTGGAGGACTGTGAAACCCATTGATGGCTTCATCACTATTCCTTCTCTTTCGTTTCTCTGTCTCACTGGGTTTGGTTTCGTCAAATGGCTGGTCTAACTTGTCTGACAGTCCCCTGATTTCCAACAGCCTGGCTGTTTTCAGCAGAGAGGGAAGCCTGGCCTCTGGCACGTGAATCTCCCCACGATAGATGAATTGCAGGATAAAGTCCATTTCCGTGTAAGAGACATCTCTCATGATGATGACTGGGTTCTTGGAACCAGCCTCGTGGAGGACACGTCTGAAGTAAGTGGAGCAAGCAGAGAGCATGACCCTGTGGGCCTTGAGTGAGCCACCTTCGCAGGCTAGGGTCACGTCGACAAAGAGCTGCTGCTCAAGAAGGTTTTCGAAGAGCTGCTGCAAACTCTCCACATGGCTGTTCCATCGAAGGCGAAGGACGCTGTCCTCTTCTGTCGATCCTCCCCCTTCATCCCGGTTGTTACTTGCGGCCTGATGGGCCATGGCGGTTGCCTGATCCTTGTAGCTGGTCCAATGAAGCTGGCCAAGGATCCGGGCTGCATGTGGCGTGAGGGGAATGAACCTCTCTTTGTTCCTTTTTCTTCTTTCTCTTCTAGTAAGAGACGACAGGAGCACCGAGAAAAGTATATTCCACAGTTCAAAAAATGAAAGTAAATCCTCGAATCGAATGATTTCAATGGAAAACGTCGTTTCTTTTTTTCAAATGCGTGTCTTTTCGTATTGTTGACGTTGATGGCTACTCCATCTGTGAGAATAAACTGCAACTGCACAATCGAAAAAAGAACGAAATCAATATAAAATAATTCGACACACACACTCGTTCCAACCAAACAAAAAACACTGTCACACTAAAATAATAAAAACGTGGTAATAACACAACTCATCAGCACTCAAATAAAAAGTTAAGTGCTTCTTAAATTGTAGCGTGAGACGGGAAGTTGACGGCATGGCGTCTTGACCGAAAGTGACCTAGTGGGATCACCGACATGGAAGTTTTAACTCTTTTCCCTCTTTTTAGTATCTACGTAATATTCTTTTTTTGAAAACCACCCCCTTCTCTCTCTCTCTCCAACCGACATGACTTTCCAGTTTTCACGTTTCTCCCCTCCCCCTTTCACGACCAACCCCCCCTAGCTTTTTTTTCCACCCACCCACCCCCTTTTTTTCAAAATCCCCTCCAACGTCTGGCTCCTCCCACTCGGGAGAAAAGAAGGGAGCTCAAATCCCCCCTTCGGGGTAACACACACACACAACAAAAAAGGTTTTATGACGAAGGTGGGGGGGGGGGGAAAGAGCCCCACACATTTTAACGACATTTTCTATACAACCTGAACGAGTTCTTTTTTTCCCCATGTGTTTGCATGCGGTAATCTTCTGCAAAGATTTTTTCGGTCATAAAAACACCCTTTTCTGTCTACCTGTTGCTTTCCTGTCATCGTTTGCAGAAAAAATGGCAATTCAGACGAATTTTTAACCGCCGCTAGATGGCAGCACTTGGTCGAAAAAACTACCTGCTGCTGGTCAACGACTATGGCAACAACGCTTCCCCCCCACCAAACGAAATAGATCAAGATAAAACTGGCTTTGAAAAATATAACGACTCGAAAATCAATTAGTAAAAACCGGAATCGACTTACGTTTTTAACGTGTAGTAAAAATATATAATCCCAGAGATAGACAAAAACGCCAACACACACACACACACACACTCTAGCGGCGTTAAACTCAGAATGGAGGGGTGGATGTAAAATAATATTTTTCGAAAAACTGTTGTTGTTTCACGCCGGTAACAAATCCACACGCTTACACACACTAGACACTAGGCAAGTAGAATTTGCCAACTAACTGAAAAATCAATTTTCAAGTTAACATTTGTGTAAAAGATTGAAAATATTTTCGAATATAGATGGGGGTGTGTGTGTGTAGAAGGGGGTTGCAGACAACCGAGGGATGTCCCTGCTGCCCACAGACTGTGAGAGACTCAACGAACGTTCAAACCCGCATCCACACACACACACACACGGTTAGGGGTCGCTGCACCCTTCGCCGCCTTGGCAACTCCCCTTCTCTCCCCTACTATACGTAATTTAAACCCCCCCTCGCCCAGCACACACACACACTCCCCCATCTTTTTTTCTCTCCCCCCTCCCTGGAGGGGGAGGAGCTCCCCCTACTTCATATGTGCATTGGTTGATCGAGTACACACACACGCGTTCCCTAAAAACTTCTTTTCTCTTCTCTCCCGACCGACCGACGTTTTTTAGAAGAAGTAAAAAAATATTTCATAAAAATAAAAGATGGAGGATAGAAGAGGAACCGACCAGGGGGACGACCCCCCTCGAATATGTTGCTCATGTGTGTGTGTGTGTGTATAAAGGGAGGGAGCTGGTGGGGGGTGTGGGAGAGGAGAGAGAGAAGCTTTTATATATCACATGGTCGTCATGACGACACCCCTCCTCCTCCTCTACAAGAGATAAGGACCGAACGAAGGGCAGCAGCCAACACACACACTGGGGTAGAGAAACTTTTTTAAAAAATAAAAAAATCGTGACTAGTTAAAAAATAAACGAAATATTTTATTTTTGAAAATGAAATTTTTTTAAAATTTTATTATTTTATTCAGGTGAATTTATTTTTTAAAAAATAGATTTTTATTTCATATTTTTTTTTTCGGGATGTTTCACGCACGGAGAGAATAGATTTTTGTGATCGGGAGTTACACACACCAAAAAAAGGGGGAATGGTATGGAAAGAGAGAAAGAAAGAAAGAAACGTGAAGCCGAAAAACTCGAAGGGGGGTAAAAAGAAAAAGAAGAAGAAGAGGCGAATAGACGAACAAAGAGGAAACAGCTGATAAAAACTCTCGGGAGGAAGGAAAGAGATGGGGGGGGGGAATAACAAGGGGGAGAGAACGAAAGAAAAAAAGGGGGAGTGTGTATGTTATAAATGAACGCGGGACTAAATGGGCGGCAACGGCGGGAGTCCATACTAAAAAAGAACCTTTCACGCTGAATTGGTTAAGACTTAAAGTTGATGGTCATAGAATCAACCGAGGGGGTCACACGGCGCGCTCCGTGGGTTCCCTGTTGGTATCACGTGACACTCGTACGTCCAGAAGGAGGAGGAGGGGGGTCCCTCCCCATATATAGAAAAACAACATGGCGGATGATGACGGAGGATATGGAAAAAATTCCATTGAATAACAGGTGAATAACTCGTCTCTCCCCCCAGCAGTATAATCCCTTTTGTATGTGTGTCCTGTATAGACTTGTGATGTACAGGTGCACCCCACCCTTATACATAGGGGGGAAATGTACATATATAGGATAATCCCATCATCATTTCCTCAAAAGAAATAGACCGGTCTGTTGCGTTCATATTTTATTTTTTAATTCCATATTTTTTAAAATGTTTAATTTTCTTTTCTTACAAAACCCCCTGAAGCGATGCAGTGTTGCCGAGCGTGAATTTCGATTCAATTGATTCTCTTGTGTTTGGATTAGATATGAACTGGGATTAATTTCATCCACACACTAATCCGGGATTAGTCGGTCTATAAGTAACCAATATTTGTATAATTTGATAAAAATGGCTGTACATTCAATCGGGTGATGCGAAGGAAGTGGAACAATATGGCGGATATAGCGCAGGTGGGGGGAGAACAGGTTATTATGCAAGTCTGGCGTATTATATCCCAACAACGTCTTCTTCTTATTCCATTTCCTTGGTCGACATCACGAAGTAAAAAATTTTTCTTTCAGAGTGAGAGGAGGGGGTGTGTGCATTAACGCCGCCTGCCATCTCTCCCCCCCACATAACTTCCCCCCCTCGAGCAGCTGGTTCAATAATCACTCTCTTCCCCCCACCACCACCACTACACACACACACCACCCCCCGACCGGTCGTTAAATTTTTTCTTTATTTTTTCTTCCGTGAAAAGAGGGGTGGATCAAGAGATGGGGTGGGGCCAGACAGACATTATCCTTCTATATGTGAGAGTGGGGTGGGATTGTACATGGAGCTAGAGTCTTTCTTATATAATTTTAAAGTGCCTTATGATTTTGAAACGAAAGATATTTTCCCGCGCTCCTTCGCACCGTCTGGTGGCGGTCACTTGAACGATCATTTTTCCTTTTTTTTTTCTCCCGACAAACGACCTTGTTCCACTTTTCGGTTGTTTCTCCTTCTTCCCTTTCTCCTCAAAATGAAAGGGGGGAAAGAGAGAGAGAAAATGAATTTGTGTGAGACAACAAAATGTGTCAAGAAAATAAAAAAATCACGTTAGGTTTTTCTCGACAGGTTGTTTTTTTGGATTTAGCGCGCGCTAAAATCGCCCGCGGCTGCACTTGCGCGAAAATGCGCACAGCGCCAGCGCGGGTTTTTTGAAACATTCGAAATCTCTCAAAACGAATGCAAGAAAAATCAAATTGACTTTTAGAATTGTGTGTGTGTGAGTCACAGTTGTGTGTGTGTGAATGGGCGGTAACCAAAACGAGTTTTTTCTATAAGGGGGGCTATTTTGTGTGTGCTCAGAAAAGACGTTTTAGTTCTTTTAAGAAAAAGAAAAATCAAGAGGGGTCACACACACACGAAGATTCTCCCCTACGACCCCAAACGTAAAAACGGGTCCAATGTATTTTTTTTTCCTAATATGTTAAAATTTATTTTTATTTATTTTATTTTTAGAGGGGAAGAAGAAGAACACCAGAGAGAAAAAAGATGGCGGGGCTCAGAAGAAGAAGAAGTTAACAGTGGTGTTAGTTGGTGGTGGGGGGAGTCAAATTTTTATTCCCCCTCCCCCTCCTTATTTTTTTTCTATGAAGGGGCGACGGGGGGGGGGGGGGGATCGACTTTTTGCGCCCTCCGGACAGACATTAGTAAATAAATAGGAGCATTATTATTGTTATATATGACGAATTAAAGCGTGATTAGGCTTTTTTTTCCATCATTTTATATTTTATTTTTAAATTTAAGTATTTCAAATTTTTTCTAAAAATTATTTTCAAGAAATATTAAATTCTATTTGAATTTAATGTAGTTAAATCTGAGAATAAAAAAAAAGTACCCTCCTCTTTCTATTCTCCTCCCTGGATTTTTTCTTTTTTACATTCCGTAAATAAAAAGAGTCCATCGATCAAACCGTTTTCTTGGTTGTTGTCGTTGTTGTTGTTGTTGAAATTGTTGTTTCCTTTTTTCATTGCGTTTTTATTCACTCTTTAAAGACTTTTATCTTGGCTATTTCAATTCTAAATAGAAAATATTTAAATTCCAATTTTTGATCAAAAAATCTCAAATGTACAAATTCCATCATTTCTAGAGTGTGTACGCTTCTTTTCCTTTAAAATGCGTAACACAATTAAAAGAAAAAGGTGATTCCGGAATTTTCATTTAATAAAAATAAAACACGGAATTCTGTGTGTCGGTGTTTACATCACTCAAAACACCGTGAAACTGACTCGAATCATTTCACATTTTCAGAGAGAAAATGAACTTTTTTTCTTCCATCTCGTGTGTGTGTGTGTGCGGTCGATATTGTGTATTATGTGGATACATCCTTAACTTTTTGACCGACAAAGGAACTCGGCCGCGTCCCGAAAATTGTTGTTCACTTTATAATAATATTTTTTCCCCTGTGTGTGTTGTTTTCCAAAGTTTAAAAATATGTGTGTAGTACGTGTTTGTGTCTGGGGTTCTCTATGTGAGAACCGTGAAGACATAAATTTCATATCCCGACCCCCCTCTCTCACAAACAGAAAAGAACGAACGGAACACATAATGGGGAGCTTGGATATAAGTGTGTGTGTGTGGGGGGGGGGGATAAGGGGGTGAATATAAGGGGGAACATTTTGTTGAGTTCGTTCACCCCTTTTTCTTAAAAAAACTTATTTCCATCAAAAAATAGATGGATACTATTTTTTGAATAATATAACAACCCCAAGTCAACGAACCCCTCTTCTCCCGTTATACAACAGTCCCCCCCCTCCTTTTTATACATTTTTATCGTAATACCCCTCTAGGCCTATTGTCTAATCTATGAAAAACGGCGCATATGCGACGCCCGCAATCAAAATGGGGAAATATATGGCGGATATCCTCCCGTTTTTCGAACCCAAAACAAGGGGAAAATAATAATTTTTTCACCAAATTTTTGTTAAGGCCTATTATCGATCGCCTAGAACAACCCCTATTGTCATTTCGTTCGAAATTTTTGTTTTTTTAAACTTCCATTAATTTAAAATACAATTAACTTTAATTCGATTAAATATAAAAGGGGTGGATTTCTCTTTTTATAAATAGGTATAGAATTTGGAATTGGGTCAGTTGGTTACATGAATATCAAATGGAATTTCTTATATGTGGGATATCTCAGACTCTCTCGGGGGGTGGGGAGAGAGAAATCAGAAATAAATAAATAAGAAACGATGAGAGCAAAGAAGGGGTAGTAGTAGAAGATGGTCGAATGTGATAGAGCGTTTTCTTCTTTCAGTTCCATACCCCCGCCAGCAGACAACAACAACAACAACCAACCAAAAGGGTTAGATAGGGAAATTTCCCATCCTTCTTCTCCCACCACATATGGTCAAAAAAAAGAAGAAAAAAAAACGAACGAACGAGAATGATAGTCATGCCGTTCCCCCCTCCTCCCCTCATCTCTCAACTCGTTTCTTCAACTCCATCAACAGTTTCCATCTTATCATTTTCAAAATGATTTTTCTTCTTCTTCTCTTTTCTCCCGTGTGTTCCCAATATTTCCATTCACCTTGAAACAAGAATTTCGGGAGAAAAATAAAATAATCACGCCCGCCAAATTCGAAAACCTTTGCGTGATGCATTTGTCTCTAATTCACGTTGAGAAATAATGGTTTGGAGTGAACGAAAAAAATGGAATAAAACCTGTTGTTGGGGAAGGGGGAGAAAAAGAAAAAGAAACATTTTTCGCTACTATCTACAGGTGTGCATCTAAGCTGTCTACGTCGGTATATACTTGTGAATGTTTTATATACCTGTCCCGAAACAATAAGCCATCTAGCGGCGGTCGTTGCTTTATTTTAAAAGGAAAATACTTTTCTATTTTTTAATGTTTCTTTTTAAAAACTTCTTTCTTTCTTTCTCTTTCAGAACTGAAAATGTCGGCGACAATGTCCGTAAGGGAGAAATTCACGCCCACAAAATGTTGTCCTTCTTCTTCTTCCTCCCCTGAAGCTCTTAGCTCACTCAGCCGGACAGAGAGCTGTGCTTTTTGTGTGAAGAAGAAGAAGAATATAAAGAAAGATACAATGTCTTTCAAAAATTATTTCTTTTTTTTTAAGTAATAAAAAACCTACCGCGTGTCTGTATACAATAACAGACACGAATATTTTTCAATAAATACACGCAGAAATAAACAAATTTCAAAGAGGCGGGAAATTCAAAAAAAAGTTCCGAAAAATTAAAAATAAAATAGGAAAAGAATAGGAGGGGTATATCTATACAGTTCCAGGAAGTGGTTTTATTTGTATTTACAGTCGACCGTGCCACACACACTCTACTGTGTTGTTCCCGAAAAAAATAAAAAGAACAAAAAATTCACGTCCGGAGTGAAATGGAGTAAAAATACCTAACCCCTCCGCCTCTCTCGACTTTGGGGTTTTGATAACGAACCCACACACAGACAGACAGACAGACTGGTATATTTATTATTTCGGCCGGAATCTTGTAAAGAAGAAAAATATATCGGGAAGACGAGAAGAAAGAAAGAAAAAAGGAACGAAATTAACATAAAAGTCTCGTATGTGTTAAGAATCTCAGTGGGGGGGGAAGGAAGGGGTTGGGTGGGGGGGGGGAGTCAGACAGCCCGAAGAAGAAGAACTCGTTTAAGAGTTGGAAAAAAGAAGTGAGGGACCTTTGCGAGCTGCACTCTTCCCCCTCTCTTTTCTTCATCTTCCTCCTCCCTTTTAGTATTTTTTGTTTTCTTTAAAGAAAAACATTTAAAAAAGAAGAAGAAGGGGGGGATATACACACACACACAGTTGCTGCCCCGAAGCGGTATGCGGCGCTTCTTCTATAGAACTAATAAGACTCTATATATTCCCCAGTTATCTCATATTTATCCTGAGCAACATCAAAATTTACCCTGGAAAATTCGTGAAATAAGAAAACAAATTGTTCAAACTCACCTGAAATTCTGCCAAACGTAATCTTCTCCAAAGACATAATCGCTGAACGCAGACACTGTTGTTGCATCAAAAAAGGGTTGGGGAGGGAGAGAGAAAAAAAAAGGAAGTGGGGAGACTGAACGCCACCCACTTCCAACCCCCTTTATTTTTCCCCCTTCTTACCGAACGACCGGAGATCGCCGAAAGGGGTCGGAGAAGATGGCAGCACTATATTTATACACACGGGAGAATTTTTTCTACTTCTTCTTTTTTAAAAAATAAAAAGCTAAACAACATTCTATCGTTTTTTTTTTCTCCTCCTCCCGCTCCCCCCTCCTCTTTTTTTTTGTTGCACGCCATTCCTAAACAAACGGACCGCGTGTTCTTTCTCTTCTTACGAGTGAACAGCAACTTCTCTCCCCCCTTCTTTCCATTTTGGGTTTTCTAAAGGAAGACAAAAAAAGAAGTGGATATATAAAAGGTTGGAATCCTTTTCAAACAGTTTCTTTTACAATCTGTCACCCCATCTTCCTTCCTTCCTGAAATGACTTGCCTCACCTGTGTGTGACAAGAATGTTCACTCAATATGATTTTGAAAAGAACAGATTTAAAATTGATGTTGTGGCGGAAACCAGAAATGAAACGAAATTCTTGCAGAGCAAATTGTTTGTTTCATTTTCTTCTTTTAAATATCAAAAATAGGGAACTAGAGCAAATAATGGTTGGATTTAGGAATTTGGACCTGTGCTCTGCATGGCCAGTTGGGTCTGTGCAATGTCGTGAAGTGCATTCTGAATTTTCTCGAGCATCAGCTCTCCTTCGCTGACAACCTCCCTCAATCGTGCAGCGGCACTTTCATTTTCATTCTCCAGCCTTCTGAGACTTGCAATCTGCAGCGATTGAATTAATTTTAGTCAACTTCGTAGAACATTGCACCGACAGAATACTAATAGAACCAAGTTTATACCTGCAGTTCGGAGGTAGAATCTTCACTGGGTAGTGAATCGATTAGGACGTCAATATCTTTGGCGCAGCGGGCAATCAATGTGGCAAAAAGAGAAGCGTGATCTTCTTGTTGTTGTTGAGGTGTTCGATTGCCTGCTCGATCGAAACCTGGGAATGTAGCCGGTGGGGCGGTTTGTTGCAAAATACCGATGGCATTGCAGAAATTATCAGCTTGCTAGAAACAGAGAATTAAACCACGAATTTGAGACGATACACTTGGCAATTTCGTCAATGCAATCAGTTATAAATACCGCATTTATAGCGTCTTGGAGTTGTGTCAAACGATCAGCCATTGTTGATGGAAATGCAGAGATGAGAAAAGCAGATGTGCCGGCTATTACGCCACCTAGCGATGAATCTGATAACTTCAATGCCAAATTTAAACATTCACAACCTGTATTGTGAAATTAATTCTACATTCTGATGATTACAGGAACTGGGCAGTAATTTACCGATCTGCATATATAATTTGTTAAAACAACAATTCAAGCTAAATATAATGCGTTATCTGATTCCCGTAACAGGCACTAAAACAAAATACTAGAACGTGATCCTGAACACATTACAGTTTAAAATTTTGTTTTCCTTCAACTAAGTAAATTTGGCTATTGCTATTAGTCAATTGATGGATAGATTCCAGGCAGTTGATTGCGGGATTATCGCCATCGGCAATCGCCATTAACTGTGTAGCAAAGATTTTCCCAACTTCGAAGGCAAGCGGATGAGTCGCATATTCTTTCAGCTAAAATATTTAAAATTCAATTACACAGACTAGGAATAATTGAAAATGTTGACATTTAGAAAACTAACCGGCATCCAACAAGCGTCGCTGAGCTCACGAGGACACATTTTGATTTCTGTGCTACCTTCAACAGGTCTGAGATAAGTCACGAAATAAATGTCTGAACAGCCGAACCTTGCACTGGGATTCTTCTCTCTTGATTGCAAATGCCGCACGGCAACGAGTGAAACGAACTCTGTCTTAATACCAGTCTCCTCAAACACCTCCCTCTTGACAGCAGTAGCAATACTTTCCCCTGTAAATTTAATAATTGGTAATGATTGAATGTTAATGATGTCTAAATATACATACCTGGATCTACATAACCACCAGGGAGTTTCCAGTGTGGTCTTTTGTAATACCTTTCCTGAACCACAAGAATCTCATTCTTATCATTGACAACCATGGCTCCAGCGCCTACCATTGTGTGTGCATAACTAGGCACTTGACAAGGTTCGTCAGAAGGCAACCATTTGAGCAACACACTCAACTCTGGGTTTGCGTGATGGAAAGAAAAGCCATTCTAAGAAAATGAATAAGGTAATGCTCGTGCAGTTTTGACTAGCAATAATTCTTCTTTGACTACCTGAATTAGTACTGGAATCCATTCAGCACAGGTTGGTTCCACTTCAAACCAGACTCCACGAACTCCAGTGGTGGACCAGACTTGCAGAGATTCTAAAAACAAACAAAACAACTATTACATAAAACAAATGATGTGTTAATATATAAAAATAAATTTGCACCTTTAAGAAGCTGCTCCATTCGGTTCCTTTCTTGTGGCTCTTCGCTCGAGCGCACAATGATTCCGCCGAAAAGATCCTTGGCACCTTGGAATGTCGACATTTTAACAACAATTGATTTCGTCTTGGCCAGAGCGCTGCTCAATAAATGACGAGCAGCAGTAGCATTCATAACACCCGTTCAATAAATATGTCATCACGGCCTATCTCTTCATCTATACACAGAGTCCTTTTTATTCTAGAGGCAGGAGATATCGTCCAACGACATCGTATAATATTTATGTTGACATCGTCTGCACTTTTATGTCCCGTGAATCCGAGTTGCCACACATTTTCCCTCTCTTTTCCGGCTTCTATTGTAAATCTCTGCCTGTCTTTTCCAACAATAAATGATAAATAAATGATACAGACACTTTACTAGAAGGGCATGAAATACAAATGCCAAGATTATGTATCTATCCATTTTTTCTGCCCATGTTATTTCACCAAAACGACCTGGCAAGTTGCGAATTTCGACCGCTAGATGGCCAAGTTCGTGACAAATCAACACGGGAACGGATGATTATGTTTTTCCTGCCCCTTTTCCCGATTCGTTTGACCGCCTCGCTAGGCAGCCACCACCTCCTACTCACGGTCAAACGCACAAACACGCACGCATACATTTTTTTTTTCTTTTAAAGATACACAAAGTCGTAGTAGTACACTCCCCCCACTCGCCGTACTGTATACACACACACACACTTTCTAAGTTTCTACTGTCAGCCGTTTGGGATTGCTGTGTGGCGCATTTGGCGGCCATGATCATCCATTTTATTTTTCTTCCCCCCACAAAAGCAATTGAAATCGAATCACACACAAACCCCCAGTGATGAAATATAACTTGTCAACTCACTTGTCAAGTGTTGAGCAAAAAAGGGAACATGAACAAGTCATGCGCCAGAACAAAACAAGAGTTAGTCCATATAATATCATGATCCATCCCATTTAATCCGGATGAGAAGAGATTTACGTATAACTAAACCATCTGCGCAAACACACAAGTGTGTGGGGAGGGAAGAGAGCTACCGTTTTTATTATTATTATTATATTGTGTGTGACCCTTTTTTGGCATTTCCTTCGTTATCAAAAATCCTTTGTTTGGCTTTTTGTACAGACAGGAGCGCCACCGCCACTTGATCCGTCTCTCTCTCCAACTTTTCCTTTATATATACGAAAACTATTTTGTGTGTGTGTTCGCTTTCCCCCTCTCTGAGCAGCATATGATCGATAATTTAGACCGAGAAAAGGCGCGCGTATATAACACACGACGAGAGTAGGGCAATGTCACGCTGTGCCCACACACACACACAACTCTGACGACCAGAAATTTCGGTGAACGAGACAATTATAATTTGACCAGAGATGAAGAAATACACAGTATAAGCCTTGACCTGTTTGAGATGACGTCACTCTAGGGGCTCCACATTTTTTTTGTCCAAGATTTATTTCCATCACTAAGAAAATATTAGAGAGACACGTGAGTGTGTTTGGAATCCGGAATGAATCACTGGGATAATATCGTCCGGCTTTGGTGATGTTATTTTCTGCTGCTGCCCAGGGAAAGGAGCTCATCTTTTTCATTAGTGTAAAGATTAAAAGCTCGTGCGGGAGATAATGATGGTGACATATTGGCTGTGTTATTGTATTATTATTAGCATTGCAGGCCAATCCGCACACGATCCCTGACCGGGCGCCAATGAAAACAAGGACCTTGACGCTACACTTGAATAACAAATTCGGACTGTTTAACTCGCTTGTACTTTGCGAATAATTAAATCGATGAAATTTTAATCGAGTCGAGTTTACAGTTTCGATCGATCGGAACAAAGTTCACGTTTTGCAATTTTCCGATCCGTCAATGTCGGTCCTCTATTCGAAAAAAAAGTTGTGAAAATGAACGATCGCCGTTTTTTTTTGTCTGTGTGTACCGTTGCTTTTATGGTTTTGTGACCTTGCCCGTTGTTTTGTAGGCCACACAGCAGCACTTTGCCTGCAGCAGCGCCCAGTTGGAAAATGCCGGCGGCCATATTGCCTACATTTCGTACACACACACACACACAAACTAGTCAACTGCACAGAGGACACAATCTTGAAATTCAATAGTTGGCATGAAACGAATACAGAGACTAACTCTCTACACGGGGATCCTGTCTAAAACAAACCCCAAAATATCAAAGTAACGACTTTCCGTCGTGCAATAAGAAGGTACACACGTCGTCGTCGACGTCGAGACAACGACGACGAAATTACTTTTTACTTATTTCGGGAGTAACGAGAAAAATCAATCAATACGTTGTTGTTGTTGTGTGTAGATTGAACACAAATAGAAGAAGAAAAAGTGGGTTCTGAAATTTTCTGACCCTCATTGGGAGAGTCGATATATTTTTATATTAAAAAATGCCGGTTGATGTGTAGGAAAAACTTTCACATTCATTTTCTAGCCCGAGGCAATAAATTGGGAACACAAGCAGCGCTACTTGGGAAATTTTTCAAAAAATATCGCCAACTTCTTTCTTTTTTCTTACTTGACGATGACTGGGGGTCCGTTCTACACGAGGTACAGAATCTTTTATGAAAAACTTTTACTTTCAATGGAAAAAAGCACAAATTATAAATATAAAGAGAAAGGAGATCCAAAGATGGCCGACTTTTTAGAAAACGACCAAAAATGGGCGCGAGAAGAAGAGAATAAAGAAAACAAATAAAAATGTATTTCTCTCGTCTGCACAGTACACACACACGATTTTATGTTATTTTCTTTTCTTTTACCGTGGAGGAGAACCCCACGGATTAGAGCGAAATTGCCAAGGGATTTGACTAGTAGTGGCTTAGTAGATATATATATAGTGTATACTTTGATACACAAAATGGCCACTTGTCCGAGAACACGTAATACTCGGAATGAAGATGTTTTTTAATTTCTAGCGAATCGATTTTTTAAAAAATCGAAAAACAACAGTTTGACCTTGATTCCTTTGTCCTTTTTTCTTTCTGTTCGCCTCATTCGTCTCGTCCTTTGTGTGGCACCGTTCATCCGTTTCCTGTTACGTTCGTTCCTTGAGCGTTTTCAGCATCTCATTAAAAGGACCCGGGAGTTGAGGGGTAGGGGGGGAGAAAAGTGTTTTTGACGCCCCCGTTCGTCTTAAAGTATATCGTGACGTCACGTGCAAACGTCAAGCTGCTGCTTCCCCATCGTTCAATCTGGCACGCTTAGAAGATTGTGCGCGCCGATATTTTATTTATTTATTTTTTAAAAAAGAAAATGGCGAAAGGTCCCTCGGGGCTATTGTGACACGGTCGAAATGCCAAGTGGGTTTTTTAAAAAATTTCTGTTGACCGCCCACTACGTCGGACAAAAAACAAACAGTAGCAGACGACGATCTCTTATTAAATAAATAAGAATTTGTTATGACTCACTCTCTGGATCAAATTCTTTTGATTTTAAGACGAAAATAGTAGCAGACGCTTTTTGGGTGGTGCGTAGTAAAATCAGCTGATCTGGGACGAGCGACCAATTAGCAACAAATCGAGGCCTCGAAATGATGTGATTAACTTAAAAAAAAGTTTCCAGTATACTTTAGGGATTTGTGAGAGAAACAGTTAAATCCCTAAGTTTCCTTCTCATCAAATTAAATTCGACGAGATTCCAGAGACAAACCAAAAAGTGCTGAACTACCCTGCTGCTGAACTAAATATGTCTGGAAAAAAAGTTCTTTGTGCTGCTGTTGTTTGTTTGTTGGAATATTATAAGGAATGTGTCGAGAGATCTCTGCGAATCAATGAAAAAGGAGGGAGACCGGTGTGTGTGTGCGTACTACGGCAGAGTTGCTATGGTAACTCCTTCCTTTTGGAATCACCCAAAGGGCGAAATAGATGAAGGAGAAGAAGAACCTTCTTCTCTACACACAAGTGACGCAGAAAAATCCCACGCATCCGCAGCCTCCAGGCAGAGACCAATTAGCACCTGGTGGGTGGGTACATTTTTATTCGGGTGACATACTTATTTGTTTTGGCGATGGGGGGTTTTCTTTTCCCTAAAAAATTTCGATACGACTAACCGCGTATTATTTTATTTTATTTCTTAGTCAAAAATAGGTCCGTACAAAATGGCGGGATGACACTGTAACCTAATTTATAAAACGCCAGCCGGTTTTTGTGTGTTTAGTAGAGAGAAACAAAAATGTTGGCATTGATCAAACGCGACTTTTTCTTCGTCAAGTTCAGTCCCGTTTTTTAATTGCATTTTCTTTTTGATGGATGCGATCAAATGGCCGTCAAACAGAGAAACACTGAAACTATTGCGAATAAAAGAAAAATGGATAATTCTTTTTGGCGTTGTCGGTCGCTCTCTCTCTCTCGCCAAATACACTTGACACAGTTCCGAGGACGAGAGAACTCGGCAACTCTGCTGCTGCTGCGTGCAGTTGCGCGGGCGGCCACTTTCATCCGGTTCGGTTGTTGGGTGTACGGGACATGGCATAGAACAAAACAAACGCAGACTGTATACATAATATAACTGTTATTACAGCAACAACGGCCGGGAATAAAAATATCACAAAAAGCAATTGATAAAATAAAGAAGAAGAAGAAACAGTTATCGAAATTCTTGTATAGAATATTCATCTTTCACGCACACACAGACACACACACACAGTAGCCGGCGACGTTTTCGAAGGCCGGCGAACGTGCAACGGTGCCGGCGTGATATCCCCCCTCCTCCTTCTTTTCTCCTCCTCCTCTCGAAAAAAAGAACACAACAACAAGGTTAACCCGTTCTTATTCGTGCGGTGGGGATGTTGTTGTTGTTTGATTCTGCAACAACACACGCTTTCTCTTGCGTCAGGTAAGAAAAAAGAAAAAAACCAAATTATTTTTATTTTTTCTTAAAAAATAAACTTTTGAACAAAATTTTTTTTTCTTTTTTTACACTATCGTGAGCACGGCGACGCCCTTTCTCCTTGGCAATAACACAAAAATGTGTTTCTAGCTGTTGAACGCCGGACACTATTACTACTACTGTGTCTCTTTAAAAAAGTTAAAAAAAAACAAAAGAAGGTCGACTTCCTCAAATGAAAAAACCTTTCTCTCAACTACTAGCATCCGATTTCTAACGATTTCTAATCGATAGCGACTCCTGATCGACCCCCCAGTTTTATCGAATGCAAATTTTTTTGATTCCACACGTGCATCCTTGAAAATCAAAGAAAAATGAGGTAGCCATTTTATTTTTCGGTTGGTGTGAAAATTTTACCAGAAATGGACAGTTGAAAGGTCGCAGGTTATTAAGCCGATTTCAACGACGAGATAATCAATCTGTAAGCGCAACATAAAGAGAGATAATTTTATCATACGGGAACCAAAAACTTTTAACACACACGCGCGCCTCTGTGTGTTTGGGATTGCTGCGGTTTTCTAGAAAAAACCCATGGTGCGGTTTATCAACATAAATGGGGGACCGAGTTTCTTTTTAAACACTGTTAAACACTCGGCCCCTCCCCATTCTTTCGTCAAATGGTTTCCCCCTAGTGGCTGATTTCCACTAATCATCCAAAACTTTTTTTATTTCGCGATTGATTAAATTGTGTGTGTGAAGAGACTGTGCATTATCAAGTATCTACCTAGACACACACACAGAGTTGTTATCTGGTGTGTGTATAATACACACCGTGGAGATTATCGATTAGGAGCCCTTGAACCCAATAAACACACACACGTCAAATGGTCTGGTGGGGGGACGACTATGGGGGGGAATTTCTAGATATTTGAAAAAATAAATATTCCACCAAAAAAAAGTTCTCTGTCGAGTAATTTTCATTCCAGACAAAGTATTTTGAGCATCAGGACAAAAGAGAAAAAAAAATAAGAGAGGGGAACTAGAACCATCGTGTGTGTCGGTTGAGAAAAGAGAGTGTATAACATGACAGTCTCTCTCCTACGAAAAAACTCCTCACCGGGAGAGCACAGTTGAGGGGGGAGATGCCCTGGGCTAATCACATACACACACACACACAAAGAGGAGGAGTGAAGCTGGGGGGGAGCTGACGGTCTACGTGACCTTCTCATACATAAGAAAAGGACGGACTTTGCATCCGATACGACTATATATACGAACTCATCCCTTTTTTCGTGGCTTGTGACCCCCGTCCGTTTCAATCGCTTCTTTAATGCTTTCAGGATTAATTTCTCGACATTTCGACAAATGAGTTTTCAATCGTGACCAGACACGAACAATGCTCATTTGAAATATTTCGCAAATTCTTATTTCATTAGCTGTTTTTTAATGGATGAAACCTCCCGCAAGTGTGTGTGTGAGCCAGCTAGCTTGGTGTGTGTGTGAGTGGAAGCCGGGCACCGTTATTAATAACGACCGGAAACTTTCGCCCGGCGTTCAACAGCTGATTCAATGAAAAATTTGTTTAGACTTTGGTTTTTTCTTCGGTTACTACAAGTCGTCGAGAGAGAGAGAAAAGAAAAGAGAAAAAAGGCAACGGCGGAAGAAACTGTTTTCACCCAAACGTAAAAATAGGGACAAGGCGAACGGGAGTCGAGAAATTGAGCATTCGAACTTGTCCAACATTCTTATATTCTCCCAAAAGATTCTAAAGACTTCCGGATACACACCAAAAGAAAATTGTTAATTTTCCAACAAAATATTTAGTGAGGGGAGGGAGAGAGAGACAGAGAATTTTGCTGGTCTTCCTTTCTAAAGAAGAAAAAGGGACGATTTGTGTCTCAAGGCGAAAATCAAAACCCGATGGAAAGTGTGTACACAAGAGTTGAAGAGATAGAAAACAAGTTTTGGGTGTGTGTGTCTGTGTGTGTGTACGTGTAAAATGAGAGAGAGAGAGAGAGGGGGCAAGGCCGCCGCGCAGCAACAATGATGACAGCCATCAGTCCTTCTTCTTCTTCCATCTTTTTTTTATTTTTCCCCCTTCCACAACTAGGAAATGAAAAAAAATTCGTTTCAGATACAAAACCAAAGATTGAATTTTTGCAGTAAAATCAACCGTCAAAAGATCTGGTCGGCCATTAAAAAATAAAAACATTCGGATAATTGGATTCACCGACCATGTCAATCAATTGTGAATAACGTCCAGACTTGTTTTTGTGAATCCTTAGTACAATATTGAAAATCTGATTTGAAAACGTCGTGATCGGCCGCCATTACACACACACACACGGAATTTAAAAAAAAAGAGACACACATAATTTCCAAATGAGGTGACCAGATGCCCGGTGAAGCCCTCGGGGCTTTCATTTGACAAGATGTTTAGTTAGCCATTTTGTGATTAATTTAATATCTCACCGGAAAAATAATGTGTCGAAATAATAATCAAAAGAGATAAGAGTTGATATTTTTCAACGAGTGAAACACACATTGGAAAAATAAGAAAGAAAAGAAAGGAGAGCTCTGCTGTTGTTTAACGGTGGTGTAGTGGTGGCGCTGCTCACACACACGTAGACAAGTCCTATAGACACTGCGGTCTCTCTATTGCACGTCAGTCAGTCAGTCCGCCTCCTTCGGCCAGATCAGTCGCATCCGAAAATTTCGCCCAAAATTTGTTTGTTTTTTCTCTTTCTCTGCGCAACCGATTGTCTTTTGTTTTTCGTCATCTGTTTCGTTTATTAAACAGAAACCCCCAAAATAAGTTTGTCCCAACGTGAATCGCGTGTCGTGAACTCAGAAATTGTTTTTTTTTTGTTACTTTTATCTTTTTGATTGTCAAAAGAAAAGATAAATTAGACAGTTGATCAAATAAAGTCGCCAATGCCTTTATCAGTCGCAATGCCGTGCGGATTCGAAGAAAATCTGATGGATTTCGAATGCAGTGGTGGTGGTGGAGTGGCGGGAAGTTGGGGGTCTGGCGGCCACACAGTGACGGACTTTGACCATCCCGACCCGCTCCTGATGGTCTCCCTCAACCCAAAAGATCATCACAGCAACGACGGAATAGGAGCAATTGCAGGTCAGTTTTTTTAAATTTAAAAACCCCCCTCAAACAAATTCCGATTTCCCTTTTTTTCTGTCGGTTGTTTTGTCACGTCTTGGCCCACTTTGAGAGAGAGAAAATGGCGTTGACGAAGAAGAAGAAGAAGAAATGTTTCAAGTGAAATATAACAAACGGAAGGAGAGAGAAGGAGAAGGGCCGAGGGAAAGTAGGGTGCCCCCTTCTCCACCAGTCGCTCTGGCGGGGGCCGTGGCCAACTAAAAATGAAACACAACCAAACTTGGGTGAAACCAAGTCGCTATTGCTCGGTGTGGTGGTGGTGGTTTTGCGTGGTCGATAGGTGGCGACCTTGCCTTATGAAGGCAATCACGTGTGTGTGTGTGAGTGACGTCACTTGACGCGCTCACACCGGCCATTTTTTTTTTAATTCAATTCAGGTGACACAAATTTTTGTTTTAAGGTCGGACACAAAATCGCACATCGAGGTCAAGGTCGAGCCAATTTTTTTTTTCGCAGACGATGATCACGGCCGTTGCAAAGAAAAAATTCGCCATTTACGGGAAAGTGGGGTGCAACCCCCCCTGCAGTCAAGGTTTTGAGGAAATGGGCAGATCACAAAATGGCGACCGCTACGTGATAAAGATGTGAATGCTATAACTGATTGAGGCCGCTTTGTTGATTTAAAAAACCCAAGTTCCACCGAAAAATTCTCCCACAAGTTTCTCCAATAAAATAAAATTCGTGAAAAAAAAACGGGAAAATAAAAAAAAACCAAAATAAGTAACACACGCTACAGCACTACCAACGGCACAGCAGACGCACGCAGATGTTTTTAATTTGCGGTTCTCCTCTTGGCTGGTGGTTTTCTTCTTTAAAAGGCGAAGGGAAAAAAATGATGTTGCCGAAACCCGTCGAACCTGATATACCGCTACGTTGTCGGCGGGAGTCTGGGTGAAAGTTTACACATTTTTCTTATTTTTCAAAATGGCGAATCAAAATATATCTCAAATCAATCGTGAAATTTAAATCAAATAAAATCTGTATAGCCTCAAGACTTGAATTTCGAGTTCCATGCAACAACTAGATCATCTGATAATAATAATAATAATATTTTATCAAGCCAGAAATAATAAGAAGAGAGAGATCGTCCTGGTTTCGTTCGTGTCTTCCAGTTTTTACCTAGAAAGAAAAAATATTTTTGCACCTGGCGTTGTGATGATGACACCTGGCGCTGTGCCGACACCCCTCTCTCCTTGACTTCGTGTGTGGGGTGGAATCTAGGACTAAATAACCTCCCCCCCCTTCTCTACTGAAAATATTATAATTTCATTTCAGTCACCACCTCGTTATATCAGTAAAAAGTTCATTGGCTAGTTCAAGCGTAAACAAAAATGGTGGACAACTTATTGTCAGGGTGTGTGTACCAACCGCTGCTCGTCTGTTAAACAAAAAAAAGAAATAACCAAGGTCAATTACCCCACGATATATCCCTCACTCTGTTGTGTGTGTGTGTGAAGGTAGAGAGAGACGTGTTTTACCTTTTGTGTCTTTGTGTTGTGTGTGTAGAGAAAATCTCCCGATCCAGTAGCCCGAGGGCGTTTGGAATCATGCAACCTTATCTGTTTCTCTTTTTTCTTCTTTCCCTAAAGACATTACATGGCTGTTGAGACGCCGTGCGTATAGAGAGAGAGAGAAAAAAAGGGGGCGTGAGTCCCGATGGACACACGGCCAAAAAAATAAAAGAGGAGAGTTGAAGAGTTCCAAGGTCAATCAACCGAGAAAAACCCAAAAAAAACAATTTAGCATCTTGTCAGAAAAATCAACTCGAATTTCTTTTTTTTTTTTAATAAATTTGATGTTGACGAGAAATTTGCATATTAAATTTCAAATCAAATGATTTGACGTAAAAATAAGATTTTTTCAAGAGTGGGAGGAGTCGAAGGAGAAAAAGGTTGAAAAACCGTGAGCCGGCCGCCCGTCACGGTCAGCCGGAAGTGGCAACAAGAAACTAAGAAGAAGAAGTTAACGTCAACGACCTCTTTTGGGTTTTCTTCTTTTTCAAAAAAACAACAACAAAATGAATAACAAGTCGCTTCTTTTGCAGATGGGCGCGCGTGTATCCCCCTCCAACAAATCTCACGGTCTTATTTATTTCTCTCCCGGAATGATCGGGTTTGACCAGGGCCGCAGGACTATAGACGAATAAAAATCACGTTTCCCGTCTTACACGTAATTGACAGACGTTTCAAATAATTGATTTCATTT
The DNA here is from genome assembly GCF_021134715.1 of Daphnia pulex. Classification (NCBI taxonomy): domain Eukaryota; kingdom Metazoa; phylum Arthropoda; class Branchiopoda; order Diplostraca; family Daphniidae; genus Daphnia; species Daphnia pulex. The sequence continues at coordinate 1,958,768 of NC_060027.1, forward strand.
AAAAACAAAATCCGTTTTTTTATTATTATTTTTTCTTTCCCCATCCGTCGAAGTCATCCGCCGTGTAACGTAACACTCGCGACAACAGAGAACAAACTTGAAACCATTTTATTTTGTCGACCCCTCCTGAAATGTCTGTGACACACACACACACGGAATCATCACCACAACTTCCGTTTGCCTTTTAAAAAACGAACAAGTCTAGTGACGTATATTTTTTCCCCAGTTTCCAGAATAATCTCGTGGGGTCCCTCCATCGTCTCTGACGCATCCGGAATGCGTCTCTAGACTACCAGGGGAAGAGACGTACACATATGATTGACTCGACGTGACGTGTTTGTCGAACGAGAAAAGAAAAGAAAATGGTTTTTTTGTTGTTTAACTATCGATTATTAACGTTTGGCTCTTTTATTTTCTTTTTTAAAAAAGGATCGAAAACGGATTTGTCGTCTAGTTGGTGTCGGAACAGTAACAGCCGGTCGTCATCCATGAGCGGATTAGCCGGAAGCGGATCATCATCAACACCAGGCAACAACAGTAGTTGTAACACTAGTACAACTACTACCAGCAGCAATAGTAGCACTTGCAACAGCAGTGGCGGATTGAGTTCATCGTCCTACTGCCGCCGGCTGGGCTCGGCATCCAACAGCAGCCGACGCAGCGCCACATTTCAACTGTGGAGTCCGCGCTTGAGGCTGCGGGACGAGCGCAAACGCGTCCTGAAATTGTCGCTGGCCAAATTGAGGCGGATCGACGATGCGGAATCGTGTCTCAGACGGTCCGTCTTGCTCAACAACACGTTGAGGCGGTTGCAGCGCGACGCCAGAGACGAGAAATCCGGCGGCGGACAGAACAACAACCACGTCATTTCGTCGGCCGGTGAAAACGACTGCAGCAGTCGACTCCACCAACAACATCCGGCCGTGAGACTGTCGTCGTCGTCGTCGGAAGAAGATAACAACAACCATCAGGCGGAATTGCAGACGATGCGGTCGCTGCTGAGCTGCGACGAGTTGCCGCTGTTGAATTCCGGATCGTCGATGGCCGGCGGAGATTTGTCGATGGTGGAAAACGGTGGAAGCCAATCACGGGGGCCGGCCGGATCCATCAAGCGACGGCGGACGTCGTCTGACGTCACGGACGATTTGGCGGCCTCGCTGGCCGCCGCCGGATCGTCGTCTTCATCGCTGGACTCGTCGTGCGGCGGATTGAATTTTGGCGATTTGTATCTGCCGCCCACGCCGCGCATGATCTCGTCGCTCGAGGACGAGGAAGAGGCCGCCGAGGCGTGGCAGTGCGTCAAGAGGCCAAAGATCAGCAACAGCACTGCCGGAAGTGACGTCAGTGGGCGGAACCGACCCGCTTTACGTCCGTGTAACTCTTTACCGTCACTGACGACGTCATCATCATCATCCAACACCGCAACTAGTTCTTCTTCTTCTTCATCATCTAATCAAAATAATTCGCCCATTCTCACCGGATATACTTCGTGTTTGACTTCCGGACTCTCCCTCATCAACGGATCCAACTCTTCCTCGTCGGCAGCCGCCGCTGCAGCCGCCGCCGCCGCTGCCGCCCAGCAGTCTACCTACTCGTGCGGCCAGTCTTCGCTCTTTGGAGAACTTCAGTCGGTCGTCTTCCATTCACTCATCACATCATTAGAATCGTAAAAACAAAATCTTACAAAAAAATTTTTTTTTTCATCCGCCCGGAATTTTTTTTTCATCCGCCCGGAATTTTTTTTTTCATCCGCCCGGAATGAAAAAAAAAATTCACTCTGTAAAACCGCCGTTGTGTGTCTTTATTGACCGCCATCATCATATGATACCCGTGTCCTTTCTCTCTCTCTTTACTCTCTATTCTCCCCCTCCTCTTCTTCCCATTCTTCCGGTTATTGATTCCGGTTTCCCCCTTTCTCTCTCTGGCCCTACCCCATTCATTTTACGTTCGAAGAGGGGAGGGGAGTAAGGAAAGTAAGTGAAGGGGGAAGTAGAAGAAGATCATTCGCACTTTTTCTGGTGGAAGGTGTGTATGTGTGTGTGCCATCCATCGTTAAAAAACAAAAAAAAAGATCCGGAATGTGTGTGTAGAAACAAAAATGCCAGTTCTTAACGCCGGAATTCCGGAATCCGCGCACACTGTGCCATCATTTTTGTTTTTTAATGACTAGCTCGGAATTCCGGCCATTTCTCTCCATTGATTGGATGTGTTTATCTTCTATCCTTGTAAATAAAACACACACACACATACGTTATTATTCTAATAATCTCTCCTTAAATGAAAATTACAAAAAAAAATTTAAAATTTAAATTTTCTCTCTCATCACACGTGAATAGAAAAGAGACAAATCGATTCTGTGACCATTTTTTCGAAGCCATTGTACATTAAATAGCGCCGCCGCACTCTTGACCCAATTCAAATTCTGTTTTTTTGTTTTCTTTCGGTTTGAAATTTCTTTTTCGTCTCTTCTTATCGACTCACTCTAAAATATTCCAACCGCACGATCCTATAGAATCAATCAAAGGGGAAATGTAATAATAATTCTAAATTGATGAGAGAGAGAAAATTCAACAACGACCTGTATAGCAAAAGTCACTTTTTTTGTTTTTTTGAAAAGTTCCCGCCTAATTTGTTTTTTCACACGAAACACAAAATTTTTTTGAATTAGAAAAATGTCCTGAATTTTTTTTTTATATGTTTATTGATTTCGGGAGTTTATCGCACCGTTCGTCACGGAACAATTCCACGTGCACACGTACACAAAAAAAATCGCCATTTTCTTTATAAAATAAAATAAAAATAAAAAATAAAAATAAATTGTTTCACCGGAGGGGGGAGTGGAAAAAGGAGGAAAGAAAAGAAGAAGAAAAAAAAAGGTTCGACCGTCGTAAATTGGCGTGAAAGTTTCGCCCAATTTCCACTACCACCCTCTCACAATTGACACATTGTGTATTTCTATTTGTTATTATACACGCGGGTTGGGATGAATTATCGTTTGTTTCTTTTGTTTTAATTCCTTCTGGGTAGATACGAAAATTAAAATTTAAAAAATAAATAAAAAAAAAAAAGAATTACCCCACCCCCTCAATTTTGTTTCTCGTCCTTGCGTGTGTGTGTAATCATCAGCTGAGTTTGTGTATACTGTTTTTCTCTCTCTCTCTCTCTTTGCTGCGTATATTACCAAATATATAAAAATATATCTACTATAAAAAAAAGTAAGACTTGATGAGACTTTTTTTCTTGATGTAATTATATTGGCCAAAATGTAGGTCGATATGTTGTTGTTGCTGTTTGAAACCGACAGACGACCAACGGTACATTTTTGTGTGTTTTTTAAAAAAAGAAGAAGGAAAATGAAAAAAATTGTTCAGTCTCGGCCGGATAAGTTCCCGGTTGTGACCTCCATTGCGTTCGTTCGTGTGTCTTGCGTAAAAGTGGAACGGCTAATCTTCTTTTGATATCGTACCCTCTATACTACTCCTTTTTTTTCCTAGAGGGGGGGGGGAAACTAATGAACACACGACGACACACACGACCAAATAAATGAAAAAAAAAGAAAAAACCAAAATGGCGCGTATTTTGAACGAAAAAAAAGTTTTTGAAGTGGTAACAGCCGCTGTGTGCATATATAACGGAAGTTGTGTGCGTGTGTATGCCGTAACGGCTGGTATTTTAAATCATTCTCCCGCGGGAGTTTCTTTTCCTTTTATTTCTTGTCTTCCTGTGACGTCACAAGCCAAAACAAATCCAAAAGGAGAGAGGGGGGAAACTGAGAGAGAGAAAATAAAATAAAATTCAAAATGCCTTGAACACACACACAACTGTGCGCGGGAGTGTTTATAAATAGTAAGAGGAGAGTCTGTGAGGATCGTCGTCACGCGTTCGTATTTCTCGGGTCGGCGATTTATTTCCCCCCCACCACCAAAAACATCGGGTGTAGAATTTGTGTCTCTTTTTCTTTACTCTATCGAGTGGTGGTGGCCAGCCCTCACGGCTAATCGATACGGATATATACATGTGGGAGAGAGAGAAACGACTAGGTTGCCCCCATGTATGGGTGGGGGGCGCTGCTCCGGTACGGTACTACATCCGTACGAAAGTATTTGATCCATCGCGCAGAAAGAAAAGAGAAAAAAACTTCAAAGGAGATCAAAAATTCTGTGTTCGGTAAGGGGAATCATATATGCACATTCTGCGAGCTTCTCTCTATTTAAAAAAAAAGATAGAAATATTTTTTCTCTCTCCAGCTGATGTGGAATTTCACCGACTCCTGGGCTCCTGACTTTGTCTTTGATCTTTCCTCCTCCTCCTTTCGTGCTGCTGCATATGTATATATATATATCCTTTGACGATGTCGTCGTTTACAGCCCCGGCCCCTCTTGTCAATGTGATTACTTGTGATTGTCGGCCATTGAAAGATATATCCCTTTCCATGTTTTGTGTGTGTGAGCGCTCCTGATGAAAGGGGGGAACGTCGTCGTCGTCGTCGTTTCTAGGAGAAAAGAAATAAAAGGTTTGGGGAGAAGGAAACCGGGCGATGGGTGGGTGGGACGATGCGGAACCGATTCATAGAGGGCACGACTTATCGATCCGGAATTGTGTGTGTGTGTGTCGACTCACAGCTCACATGTAGAGAAAAGGAGAAGTCTGTGAGAGCAGATCGGCATTCAATGTGTGCATGATTATTGATCATATCGCACACACACACACACACACTCGGTGGCTTGTTGGCTCCTTAATGACCCTCCTCGCTGCCTTTTATGTCAACACACAAAAGGGATATATTATTACGTAGTATATATATATCTAGAAAGTAACCAGCATAATTGAAACGTTCCGGTCAACCACTGACCAACTGAAAGACTTGACTGACTTGTGTTATTATGAAAAGAATCAATGATGTTATAACATTCATTTTAAGAAATAACAATAATGAATATATAGCTTTCCCTTTTTCTTTTTATTTATAAGATTTCTTTTTTGAATTTGTTGAATTTATTTTTAAAAAGATAACAAACAAAAAAAAAGAACTGTGGAGACTGGAGAGATTATTTGATTTTATCTGGCAACCCGCCTGTCAAAAGCAGACGAAAACTTGACTTGACGAAAAAGTTTTCTTTTCTTTTGGCTCTCAAGTTCCCGCGCCAGTTGTCAACAACCCAAGGGTTTTGTGTGCGCGGCCTTGTCTCTCATGCGGAGGTAATCAAGTGGAAAAAGAGGAATTATATACTACCTCTGGGGGAAAAGGAAATCGATCCGTTTCCCTTTTTTTCTCTTGGGGGATTTTCTTTCTACCTGTTTCCTAGGATAGCAAAGCAGGTAAGTGGTAGAGGAATTCTTTTTTTTTTCTTTTATTTCTATTTTGACGTCATTCTTTTTGCTCATTTGACTAATCCTGTTAGAACTTGTGTGCACGTGGACTTATCAGTTTGTGAAATCTCTCTCGGTCGGATAAAACAGGTATATATTTTGCATGTATTTTTAGGAAATCATCGACACGTTTCGAAACACACTTGTCCCGTTGGAACGTGAACATTTTCTACTTCCTTGCACACACACACACAGAAGCAAATGGTGTTTCGTGGTTGGGGAGATGTGAGCAGCCAGCAGCTGCCTGCTTATTTGCGTGAACTCATAAAATGGTGGGGAGAACACACACCATGCTGTCACCGATTTGAAAATCTTGATGCAGAATGAGGCCAATCGTGTTTCACCATGCTTGCTGATTCCAATGAAGACTGTGATGATTGGGAGATATTTTATTGGAGCCCTGCATTCATCATCATAATAATACCTCATTCCTTCCATAAATCTGCAATGCAGTTTTTCAAGGTAAACTGTTGATGAGGGCCAGAGATTATTGGTGTCACATATTTTAGATTCCTAACCTACTTTCGTTCTTTTTTAGTTCTCCAATGGGACACAGTTTCCACATTATGACCTGCAATCAAAACTCGAGGCATTTGATTGACATTTCCTAGTGGATTTGTTAAAAACGTTAAGAAATTCATTACACGGAATCTGGAACTAGGGCACATTATAAATGAGCTATTGCCAGACAAAAGAAAAGTTGATGGGCAACTATTCAGCAGTGGTTGGTAAAAACAGTAATTTATTCTTTTTCAATTATTCAACAGTGAATTTACCAAAGAACACATTTATTTAGACGATTCATTGGAGTGCCGGCGCCACATTTGAATTCGCGGACAAAGTCTTCATTATTCGACAGCGTTCCGATGACGCGGAAGCGATGCGGACTGTGAGGATCCGTTTCCACCATGTTGCTCAGCCCTTCGGGAGTGTTAACTCCACAGAAGCTGTTGGCATAGGCCAAGAAGAAAACTTGTTCGGGAGTCATATTCTGGAATTGACTGGGATCGCTGCCTCCGTTTGCTGCCACATTAGTAGCGGTAAGCCCTGAAAGCTTCTCTGACTCCTCCGTTATCCGCAATATTTTCGCCCTGGGTGTTGATTCCATTTAACTTGAATTTCCACGAAATTCAAATTAGATTTATTAAGGCTAAATGTTCAAATTTGAATATCAAGAAGTTACTCTGGTTTCATTGAGGACGGTGTAATTGGAGTATTGATCTATGAAGCATTTGGATCGCACTTGATACTTTTCCAGCGTTTTCTCCGTCCACCACTGAACCGTATTGCCGTTTTTATCGCTCTGTCGACCTTTTCAAATCAATATCGAATGACTGTGGGCTATTCTTTTAAAGTTGATGGCGATTTACCTTGGTCGTCAAATCCATGCGTGATTTCATGACCAATCATGCTACCCATAGCGCCGTAATTTATTGCTCTATTTGAAATATATTTAAGGCATTTAAATTTGTGTATCCTAAGTACTAGGATTTTGAGAAATACTTACGCTGATCGTCCCTTTGCGAAATTTGGAGCTTGTAGAATCGCAGCTGGAAAAGCTTCAAGTAAATTTTATTAGGCATGTTTTAATTACGCAATGACATCAATCAACTTACTAGTGGAGTTGGTGGTGCTAGCGTAAAAAGCGTTAACAACTGTCGGCTCTTCATCCCATCTAAATATTGTTTTGTTAAATCAATGAACATAACATATTTTTTTAATTTGTGAAATTCAAGATCTTTACTCATTGCGATCAGGTTTGCTGCGAAGGGATGCAAGTTCATTTTTGTTGACCGATGCGTAGACTTGTTGAACGTTGCAGAAATGGCAACCAGTCGATGTTGTTGGAATCTATAAATAGATTTCGTTTTATTTGTTGTTATTATTATATACGAACAGTTGAGCATGCGCCGTATGTTTTTACCCCGTTATAATAATCTTCAAGGGATTTTTTATTCTTTATCCACGGCGGGTAGCCGACAAATTCGATCATGGCGTCGACTTTGTCTTTGGCTATTGATTTTGTGTCTGAATCCATCCACGTTGCGTCGCTGACAAGAGATTTAAAAGCCGTTTTCAAATTTGCGATCATGGTTTTAATCTGTAAAATTCAATCAGTTTAATATTTTTAAAAACAAGACCAGACAGCGATTCTTATTTGATTAAGAAAATAACCTCTTTAACGGATTCATCATCAAAAACATTTTGCACGTAAACTGAACCGAGGGCGTAACCCATGAGATCGTTTATGACGTCGACGCATTTACTCGACCTATTTCCAACCAAAAACATTACTCGGGCTAATCGCATGACGTAATTTTTTTGAGTTTACAAACCTGGAGGTTGGTTTCAAAATCCCTTCATTCACTTTTGCGAATTCAAATTGTAAATCAGCCATCCGTTGATGGTGTGACACGGATCAACTGTCGTATCCATAGCTTCGACAAGCTCGTTCTTCGCTAGTGTTATCAATTCAAATTCCAGCCAGTAAAATCTAGAAAACTCTATCACTCGAATTGGATTGTACCTGTCATGTCGGCATCTTGGGAGTACGCAGGTAGACCATGCATATGAATGATTCGAAAACAAAAGACGCAATAACAATGTGCAAAAGTGCCAATCTAAATTGCGATTTGAAACAAAACAAAAATGAATTATGATCAACCTGTCACTTTTCTCTCAATTGTAACATGTAGCAATACTTGTTGGCCATTTTTGAGGATTTTCTCGGAGAGTGTTGTCAGGTACCAGTGGTGATCTCTGCCACCCACTGACTACTAACGCTCGTACTTTATACGAGTCCGAAGGCTACGCTTTTATAGTTTTGCTAACATGTTGAACACACACGTGTAGAAAATGTTGAGAAAATGGTCCGTCATTTCGAATTCCAGATGCATAGAATCAGCGTGAGTCTGGTAGAAACTGGACGACAATCGGAGACGGTACCAGGATTGATTGTATGCAATTGGATGTTCACTAATAATTCTTCTCTTCTCTGATTTGGGGGGCAATAACTTAACTCCGATGCAAGTCATGCCAGTACAAAATGCAGAGACGTCGCCGGCTGTCACCTTATCTATTTCATTCAAGGTCGACACACCCTTTTGCCCCACCTGTTTTTATATGGAGTTGCTGATTATTTCCAAATCCAATCTCTTGAGAAACATTTGAGAATTCGGTTTTGAATAATTTAGGCGAGTCCAGGGCATGAAAACGACACGGAAAAATGGAATGAACCTTGTTTCTGGCATGCCCTGATTTAATATTTGTTCACCTGCTTTTTTAGCTTACGGACGGCGTAGCCTGAAAACACCACAATGCACACTGATGAGAGTCCTTCATGTGTTATATCGTTATAATGCACTCAACACTCGCTCTCGATCCAGATCGAGACTGAATATTACAAAATTGTCGTTAGTATATTTTACACGAATATCTCGTGTGTCAGGTGACTGCCCATCTATTGGATTTCACAATAAATTCGCCAGAAGGTTCGGTTTTTGCCTTGACCACTTTGTTGCGGTTGAACGTTTCAGTAATTTTTTAAAAAATTGAGTTTACATTACTGGGATTACTAAAGAAAACAGAAATTTATTCTTTCCAATCATTCAACATCGACTTTTTACCAAAGAACGCATTTGTTTAATCGATTCATTGGAGTGCCGGCGCCACATTTGAATTCGCGTACAAAATCTTCATTATTCGACAGCGTTCCGATGACGCGGAAGCGATGCGGACTGTGAGGATCCGTTTCCACGAGGTTGCCTAACTCTTCGGGAGTATTAGCCCCGCAGAAACTGTTGGCGTAGGCCAGAAAGAAAACTTGTTCGGGAGTCAGATTTTCAAATTTACTGGAATCGGTGCCTCCGTTTGCTGCCACATAGTAGCGGTAAGCCCTGAAAGCTTCTCTGACTCCTCCATTATCCGCAATGTTCTCGCCCTGGGTGTTGATTCCGTTTAACTTGATTTTCCACGAAATTCAAATTAGATTCCGAAACGAAATGTTTACATTTGAATATCACAAGAAGTTACTCTGGTTCTATTGAGGACGGTGTAATTGGAGTATTGATCAATGAAGCATTTGGCTCTCACTTGATACTTTTCTAGCGTTTTCTCCGTCCACCACTGAACCGTATTGCCGTTTTTATCGCTCTGTCGACCTTTTCAAATCAATATCGAATTATGTTGTGTTCCTTATTCAAAATTGATCAAAGTTCACCTTGGTCGTCAAATCCATGAGTGATTTCATCACCAATCATACTACCCAAAGCGCCGTAATTTATTGCCCTGATTCAGGAAAATTGGTCATTATTATTTTTAAAAAAATAGTAGAACTTTAAGAAAGGCTTACGCTGATCGTCCCTTTGTGAAATTAGGAGCTTGTAGAATTCCAGCCGGAAAAGCTGCAAGTAAAGTTCATGATTAGAGAAAGTGACTTGTTGATTACTCTTGAAATTACGTAATTCAACTTACTAATGGAGTTGGTGGTGATGGAGTAGAAAGCGTTGACAATCGTGGGTTTCTCTTTCCATCTACGTGTTTTGATAAAATTGATGGAAATCTAATGTTGAAGTAAAAATTTGTGATATTCGATCTTTACCGGTTCCGATCAGGTTTGTTACGTAGAGATGCAAGTTCAATTTTGTTGACGTAGGCCGAAACTAGTTGAACGTTGCAGAAATGGCAACCAGTCGAGGTTCTCGAAATCTATATCGATTTATTGGTTGAACATTATTGTGCAAGCATGCGACGCATAACGTTGTATGTTTTACCCCGTTATAATAATCTTCAACGGACTTTTTATTCTTTATCCACGGCGGGTAGCCGACAAATTCGATCATGGCGTCGACTTTGTCTTTGGCTATTGATTTTGTGTCTGAATCCATCCACGTTGCGTCGCTGACAAGAGATTTAAAAGCCGTTTTCAAATTTGCGATCATGGTTTTAATCTGTAAAATTCAATCAGTTTAATATTTAAACGGGACCAGACAGTGATTCTTATTTGATTAAGAAAATAACCTCCTCGTAAGTTCAATGTATGCCGTTGCAATGACTGGACTGTCATTTAAGTCGACCAGAATTGAGCGCGGCAAAGAGAGCGACTCCTGGTCGACATAAATGGCAGTATGTTGAGTATTATTGCTGTCCAAATCGTTGTAAAAGTCGACTAGTAATGGCAAGTTGAAAGTAGTGAAAGCTGATGCCGATGCTTTTTTCCAATCGAAAGTTGACTCGTCCCAATGATCCAATGTCATCGGCCAGCCGCCAAATAACGACAGGTAGTCGGTCAAGGGTTTCAGCCCAATTGTCTCGATAGCAGCTAATATTACAATGAGTTACCGTTGTGATACTATTCAAATTTTGAAATCTAGTAACTTTTTTGAAACAAACCAGTAACCAGTATACAATCCAGTATACAATCGGCGAACATCTCTCGTGCAAACCTCATAGGAATAGGATCTGTTTCCGATATGGGTTCTTGTAAAATTCCTTCGTTGTTAGAACATTTGTTTTAAATTAAATATTGAATTTGAAAATGACCTACGACATAATTTCACCTTCTAAAACATGCAGTAATTTTTTATTCGTGATGTCGAACTGCGACCAGCCGGATTCCGATGTCGGAATTGGATTGTCTTTAATCCAACCTCCGCACGCATACTGGAAAAAGTCTTCGCAGGGATTCGCTGTCGGATCCATGGCTTCCGCCAGCTGTAACGCGGCTGATTTTGTTTGAAATATCATGTTAAGTAAATGATATCAATAGTAATTTGATTACAGAAACATGAAGCTTATCCATCATGCGAACGTTTTGACGGAATTTGATTTTACCTTTCGTGTCGACATCCAAAAGTATACCGTCTAATGTCGGCCGACCATCAGCACATGTTAGAAGCGTGATAGTCAAAATGAAAAGTTTGCACTGGCTCGCCGTTTGATTTCGCAAAGTTGAAAATGAATCTGTGAACTTGTTTGCCATTTCTGTCGTAACTGTTGAGGATGCCACTGACAATCTCTGCTGTCGACTGACCACTAATGCTCATCAGTCAAGGGACAGTCTAGCCTTTATATCAATGTTGACATTTTGAAGGACAGCATCAATCTGTTTTCAGTTCAAATCAGCGCCCACACGACTTGACAAATAACCTTAGAAACGCTTGTCATTTCTCATTTCCAACTCTGAAGAATTAGTGGGCGTCAGGCAGAAATTGGAAGACAATCAGAGACAGGCGCGTATATCTCTTGTATTATTCAATTGAATCGTCACCGTCACGCGATCAGCGATGACAACTTACTCTGTAATGCACGTCATCCTAGTATATACGCACTTGATTCAATATGTGACGTCATTGGCTGTCACTTATATCAACACCCTACCTTTGTATAACCAAGACTTTGAATTCAAGGGGAAAAGTTTGACTTTCCTTGATGCTGTGCTCAATATTGATTTAATTGTTTGTTTTTATTAGCATCTAAAACGTTAAAAAAACAAACAAGTCAGCCTGCAATCAAAACAAAACCGCCGATAACCACATCAGCCTTTAATGATATACTTATGAAATATATATATTTTTTAAATATTCTCCTAATCCCGAAATCCTTGACAATGGTCAACAGTATAGCCACTCACGGATGTTTGTCTATTACGTCGACCTCCAGGTGTTAAACAAATATTGCGTCACTTTGATACAGAATTTCAGTTGCAAGTTTAGCGTTGTGATTACATTTTTTTTTTATTCTTTCAATATCTGGTGTGCAAGTGCATAAACTTTACCAAAGAACGCATTTGTTTAGCCGATTCATTGGAGTGCCGGCGCCACATTTGAATTCGCGTACAAAGTCTTCATTATTCGACAGCGTTCCGATGACGCGGAAGCGATGCGGACTGTGCGGATCCGTTTCCACGAGGTTGCCCAACTCTTCGGGAGTATTAGCCCCGCAGAAGCTGTTGGCGTAGGCCAGAAAGAAAACTTGTTCGGGTGTCAAGTTTTGAAATTTACTGGAATCGCTGCCTCCGTGAGCTGCCACATAGTAGCGGTAAGCCCTGAAAGCTTCTCTGACTCCGCCGTTATCCGCAATATTCTCGCTTTGGGTATTCACTCCGTTCAACTGACATTTTCAAGCGAATTAATATTTTAAAAAGAAAAAGAAAGAAACTGTTTTTAAAATTTTATATCGTTTTTTGGTTACTCTGGTTCCGTTGAGGACGACGTAGTTGGAGTATTGATCAATAAAACATTTGGCTCGCTCTTGATACTTTTCCAGCGTTTTATCCGTCCACCATTGAACCGTGTTGCCTTTCTTATCGCTCTGTCGACCTGCATTTCCGTGACAAGATTTATTCGAGCTTACATTTTGAGATATTTCAAGTTTTCACCTTGATCGTCGAATCCGTGAGTGATTTCGTGGCCGATCATGCTGCCCATAGCCCCGTAATTGATGGCACTATTGTTTGTTACGATTTAGTGAATGTTTTTTCAAAATTATTTATTGACGAAATCATAAATAACTTACGGAGATATTCCCTTGGTAAAATATGGAGGCTGTAGAACGGCAGCTGGGAAACCTGCAAAAGCATCACATCGCGTTTCTATTTGATTTCGCCAATCATTTCAAAATTCAACTTTTATCGCCATACTTATCGAGTTGGTAGTTCCAGAGTAGAAAGCGTTGACGGTGGTTGGTTTGTCGCTCCATCTAAAATATAATAGTTGACATCAAATTCAATTTCTCTGCATTATTCGCCAATGCAAATAACAATTTTGGAAAACGACTTTACTCGGTGCGGTCAACTTGGTCGCGCAAAACTGATAAATCATTTTGGCTAAGGTAGGCATTGACTTGTTGAATGTTGTTGAAATGGAATCCAGTCGAGGCGTTCATAATCTATTGTCAAAAATGGTTTAATTCATTTGTTTGGTTTATCGACCAAATGTTTTGTAGACTATACCCCATCGTAGTATTCTTCTAGGGCCGTCTTATTTTTGATCCACTGCGGATAACCAACAAATTCAATCATGGCGTCGACCTTTTCGTTGGCAGTTACTTTAGTCTCCGTGTCCATCCATGCGTCCTCGATAACCATTGATTTGAACGCCCTTTTCAAATTGGTAACCATTTCTTTAACCTGGTAATTATTTTCGTTGATACTTAAATGCAATCAGAGATGAATCAGATTGAGAATCACCTCATCAACGGCTGCGTCGTCCATCACTTTTTCCACGTAAACTGAGGCGAGTGCGAACCCCAGCAGGTCGTTGACTACATCCACGCACTTACTCGATCTGGCCAACGGTATATGTAATATGCTAATTAGGTCATGTGTGTTTTTGCAACATTAATTTGTCTGAAAACCTCGGAGGGGGTTGCGAAACTCCTTCGTTCACTTTGGCAAAAGCAAATTGTAGGTCAGACATTTGCTGGTTGGTGTACGTTGCCAAAGCATCGACAATCCGCCAGTGGACGTAATTAGCTGTAAATTGAAATGAAATTAACCGCGGGCTTCTTTTTTTTAAATAAATAAATATCAGGGGCATGTATACCGAGCACTCTAGGCGGAGTTTGATCTAGAAGGTGAACGAATTGCTTCAAGTAATCTGTTTCGACTACGATAACTCGTTCCGTGGCCGGAATGGCGATATCCACTACGGAATAGATTTTGTTGAGATACTCCTGCCAATTAATCTGATCCCAAAAATCAGGTGTCATGTCAAATTTCTTTTTTTTTAAATTGAATTAAATGGGACATTTGTACCTTGGCTTTGGAATTAGATTTACTGGTGGGCACACTGTCCGTCCATTTTTGAAGTTCCACTAGCGACATTGGATTGTACATCCGGGTGAAATTATGGCGGTTCTCATCTGGAACTGTGATCTGTCAGGAATTGATAATCAGTAAGGGAAAGCGAACCGAACATTTGTCCGAATACCATCGCCAATTGTGACTCGAATTTAAAAACAGCGTCAGCGTCCGCTTTGATCTGGGCGTCGGTGACGTCACTTTTTAGCCAGCTCCTAACGGCTTTGGCAGATTCGACTATCAGCGTTGTGTAAGCTGTCGTTATTTGTGGATTATCCGCAGGATTGACGAGATCGGAGCGCGGCAAATAGAGAGAATCTTGGTCCACGTAGATTGAATTCATTTCAGTGTTGTTGCTATCCAGATCGTTGAAAACACTCATTAGTATGTGCAAGTCGAAAGTAGTCAGAGCCGACGCGGTGGTATTTTGCCAGTCGAATTTCGATTCGTCCCAGTGTTTTAACGTCATTGGCCAACCACCGAATTTCGCCAGGTAATCAATTAAAGGCGTCAGTCCTAGAGTCTCGATGGCATCTGGATAGAATTGAATAACAATTACGTAACCATTTTCAATTTAACATTTCGATGTCTTTTACTGATGTTCATGCAGTCGGCATACATCCCCCGAGCCAGTTTCAACGGGACAGGATCATTTGGCGAATTTTTTCCTTGCAAAATCTCTGCATTCGTGTCACATTTAAATCATTTTAAACTGTGATTGGCACAAATGTTTTTTAAAGTCTCACCTCTTAATTCTCGAGTCAGCTTTTGATACATAATTTCAAACTGAGACCAGCCCGATTTCGATGCTGGAATTGGATTGTTTTTGATCCAGCCTCCGCAAGCGTACTGGAAAAAGTCCACGCAGGGATTGGCAGTTGGATCCATGGCTTCCGCCAGTTGCATCGCCGCTACATTTTTTTAAAATTGCAAAACACTTTTCTTAGTAAAAAAAAAGAAAAGTTCAAAAAACTGTTTTAAATACAAATTGCGCGTTTACCTGCCGTGTTGACATCTATAGAGACGGGCGATCCGTGAATGAATGATTCAAGTATCACGAACCCGACAGCCAAGTAGAAATGTAGTCCGTACCTGAATTAGTCGGGGGAGCAAAAGAAGAAGATGGTTGGGAATAATCTCGACATGAATATGCGCCTTTTTTTTAAGATTTTGTCGCTCACTTGTTTGATGCCATTTGAACTCCCGGAGACTTGTTTTGTGTTGAGGGTCCAACAGACCACTAACGCTTTCGGTTCAACAGTCAGTAGTCTATAGCTTATATAAGTTACATTTTGAATGATAACATCACAATCTCGGATGCGACAAACAATAACTTATTTTTTTGGGAAAACCGTCGACAATCAAAATCTAAACGCCGGTCATTTCCAATTCTACCTGCGTAGCTATATATTGAATCGTCCGAGAGCTCATCCGGTACAAACAGGAGGGGATGGATAACAATCGGATGGCTTTAATCGAGAGCAACTATGGGCCGTCCGATACAAAATAATAATAATGCATGGCGTGTTCATCCGTCAATAAACAGACGTCACTGCTATTGAACACGATTCAAGGTTGACTCACCGTATACAGGTAAACAGAAATATTCCCGACGCGTGTTGTACTTGAATGAGTAGAAAGTTTCGCTGTCCATTGTTAGGCATTGTTGTACATCATTTCCACGACTGAAGTACTATTCCGTTTAGTGACTATAAGTGACAGCTAGTATAGTCGAGAGTTCACCGAGAACGGTGACTTTTGTGGTTTTTTCTGGGCTTCGATTTCCTCATCAACACTTTTATTTTTTTTTTCTAAACTCCCGTTTGAACGAATAACCGAATTAAACCAAACAGCAAAAACAGAACTAGTTCTGACAGACCTTGGCGGAGTTGAAGAGTCCGTTATTATAACTTACAAGTAGTACACGATGGCACGGGCTAATATACGATATGCTATTCGCCGGTGTTTTGCCAACACTCACGAATCACGACGGTTCACGACATATAACAAGGTCATTAGCGTACACGAATGAAGACCGTGTGACCCTCTGGTGTTTGCTGTTCCGTCGAATTGTTTCGTGAAAGCTCTCGAGTTATATAAGAGTCGCTTTGCTGCTTCATTTCGAAATTAAAAAATGAAACAACACCGGATGTGTGTTGCAAGCAGTTAACGATGATTCACTTATCCCTGACCGATTTTTTGGGTGACAGACTTTTGATTTTCCTTAATAGGAGATTTTTTTTATTTTTTTTTTTCGAATGGAATGAGAGTGAATCGTGACTCGCAGCTTCCATGTTTTGTTTGGTTTTGTTTCGTGTAAATGTGGGATCAGAAATGTGATGCACGACCTCGCATCTCAAAATGTAAACGAGCTGAAATGGTCCTTAAGTGTTTAGTCATGTTGGATAACTATTATGTGCATGACGACCAATCAGAAACGAGGCTAAGTGAGAGGAAGGAAAAGTTCCGACAGTCCCATACGACACCAGTTAGAAACTTGTATAACAAAACAGGCTCAGACAATTGCAAATGAATCAACGTCTTCATTTGCCAGTTTCCAGAGAAAAGTCTTGATTCTAGTCAAGGTTTTGAGATTGCATCTTCACCTTCATTCAAACAATTACAAAATTGTGAACGTCTGGGATGGTGCTGGCATACGGTTAAGTGGGTAATTCTGCACGGACACTCAAGGTGATTCTCCCATGAACGTTACGTCATACTATACCAGTCCATTCACTTGTCGGCTAATTATTTGTTAATTGTTCAATCGATTTCAAATTGATCATTTTTTTCTACTGTTATAACGTGCTATTCGTTTGTACAGCCCACGCATCAATTGTTGGGCTACCAGGAAGTCGACCCGGGGCTCTCCTCGGAGGCTTTCAACAAATCGCATTTAATTAACAACGTCTGATTGATTGCGTCATAACGTTCGGAAACCTTTCCCGCTGGCGGATGACGACGATTTCCCACGTCAAACTCGGCCATTATTCGGTGGGGGGGTTTGCTTCAATTATTTGGGGATATTGAGGTTCGAACCTTTTTACTATAGATCACAAAAGAAACTGAACAGTTCATAGTCCCATTATTATTGCTCTGTATGCTGTGTACGATTAAGAACCGCCAAGCAAAAGGGGGGAAGAGGCTTTTGAAGCTGAGCTTTAACGAACAATATATGTTTGAGAGGTAAGAGGGGCAGCAGGAATAGGTGTACTACTCGTCGGCCATGGGATAGTTTGCTATCGGCCACTAAGAAAAGGATCGCCCATGACAATAGGAACCGCCGCCGCCCCTACATAAAAGATTGGCCGTTGTATAAGACTGTTCAAACTAATATATAATCTACTGTTCGCTGTATATACTCAGTCAAGCTGATTGAACTTTTGTCTACCGCGGGACAGATTGATATCGAGGGATCAAGTTTTCTAGCCATTCACAATCGGGTTGAACGAAAGGGTTATTACCATCACATGTCCAGCGCACCAAATTTCCCAGAAAATCCCAACAACGATTCAGAAATTAATTTTCTGCAACTCGGTGAGCGATGAATCCAACTTGACGTATCGGTCGAAAGAATTCAAAAAAAAAAAGGGAAACGGATCTCTTCGCCCATAGCTTTTTTCTTTTACCCCCGTGTGTGTGTATCCTTTCTTCGCATTGTGCATCCACACACACACACACCGATCAATATAGGAAAACGGAGCGGAGAAGAACGTCGCCCCCTTATATCAAATATTGATTTTCTTGACAATGTTCTCTCTCGACATCCGTCGAGCAGCTAGCGAGACTTCAGGATATGTAGACCTGCTGCTCAAATGATTCCGGTTTACGTAACTGAGCAGGGAGGGGGGGGGGGGGCTGGGCACGAAAATGCTCGGGTTTTCGAATGATGATTATGCGCTGCCCTATTAACGGGTCAAAAGAAAAGGGACTTAACGGAGCAGGATATTCGCCTGATTGAATATGGATTGACGCTCATTAATACCAGCGGCTAAACTCTTTTTTATTTTGAAAAGCCAACGATATTTTTTGCAATGGACGGGGGAACTAAATCCACTCGGCGAATTTTTCTCTTCCAACATTGGACATACACACACACACGCACCAACGAGTTGGTGGCCATAGCAAATCCGCCATATATGAATAATCAACTAGCTAGCGGCGGCGGCGGCGGCGGTCGGCCCTGTAGTCTATATAATCTGATGGCCTGTCAAGTCTGTTCATATCACATAATACACGACTTGGACTTTTAGGACTACAACTCTCGAGGGCCGTGTGTGTGTGTGTTTGGCTTTTGCCCAGCCAACTGTGAAGTTGGTGGCGGGGCACAAATGTGCAACGAAAACTTTGAAGGGGGGAGGGAGGGGGGAGGACTGAATTGATCATCAAGACGCAAGAGGCATGATGAAAATATCATTGTCAAAAGTTTCACAGTTTCACGATTCAGACGATGCGCGTCGTAAAAACGGAACTTTTTTTTCTAAATTGTCTGAGAGACTCGCCTGTGCTGGCGCTCTCGATTGTTAATAACATTTCAGATACATCCGCATATAACGACCGAATCACGAGAAAATGTTATGGATAGGGGAGACGAAACGAGTTTTTTTTTTTTTAAACAAACAAAAGTTGGGCTCTGTCATGTGCACCTGGACTCACCTATTGTCGAGTTGGTGAAAGTTGGTGAATATAGATTACCATCTTCTTCTTCTAGGATTTTTGATGGGTCTAAACAACCAAAACTGGTTTATTCCATCGGCCCCCTTTTGTTTCATTGAATAATAATCAATTGAAAAGAGACGCCACCAAATCAAAAAAGGGAAAAAAACTTTCGCTCTCGTAATAGCGTCGAACAAACAACATACTGCGCAGACAGCGTGACTGACAGAGATGCGTGCAAAAACTAAAACTAAAACTAATATCCAGGAAGAACCCGGATCCGAAAGAAGTTAAAGGTCACGAACACAATTTTCTAGGAGGGGGCGAAGAACTCACGGGAAGCGAAACAAAAACATAAAATAAAGAGTGGGTGGCCAAAAGAGCGGTCGTGACTCTTTTTTTTTCTTCTTCTATCGGAGCAATTGCGTCACATCATGTCGGCTTCCCGGCGCGTCGTGCAACAGCGTCTAGAGAATCTTCTGCCGTGAGTGCGGTTATTGCAAAGTCAGCTCTTACATAGGAAGGAAAAGAACAAGGGGCGAATAATCGTTTGTGCAAGAGTAGTGCAATTATTAGTTAGGGACCTTGAGGCGACATTAAATTACTTCTTCTTGCCACTTCCTTTTTTTAGCGACTTTATAGTCTAACCTTAAAAATATAAACCAACTGTCATCGGAGACCTTCTGGTTGGATTTATTTGATTGGATATCCTTCATCGATCATTTGTTGCGACCTCGGAATAGAAATAAAAAATAAACAGCCGACGACAATCGAAAACTCATCAGATGATAATTAGAGATTTCGGTCTTCCGTGACGCGGTGTTTAATAATGGGATTAGAGACGCCAGCAATGAATCTTATCTGGTCGGTATAATAAGTGCAAGTATAACCCGCAACCGCATCCTTGGAGTGAGATGGTCACAAGTTTGACTTTGATGATGACGATACTAAAAGATTGTCATTCTTTATTATGCGCAACTGATGAAGAATTCATTCTCCGGCTTACATTCCTGTAGAGATAATCAGGGAATTTGTAGAGAGACTAGTGTTGACACTTCCGGTGCGACATATGTATCGCAACCGAAGGAAAGTGATTCAAAAGCTAAATAAGGCGAATGTTACTTAAGTTTATGGTTTAAGATTGGGGAAAACCCTATTCCCCGCCCTGTCATGAGACGCTAGATCCTGGTGTGATCGTGAACTGAGATTAGCGTCACGCCTCGTTGTTGTTCAACAACGGGACTGGTTGGATAGTTGCGAGCAGACGACGACGTCCGTAACTAAATCAAAAGATTACTCTATTAGTTGTATGAGCCAATTTAGGTCACTGCTTCATTTATTCTTGTGCGCGACTTGGGTTTCCAACTGTCCCGGAAGAAATAAGCGACGTCATTTCCTCCGCACTCGTCGTTCCGTACGCAGAACCGCCAGGCGGCAATGAAAAATCCGCTTCACGGTTGCATTATAGTGGCGGTTTTTTGTCAAAATGCCATTTCGCCACAGTTGTTTCACATCAACAATCGCCGAAATGAATTTCGGCTTTCTCTTTCAAGGTGACGCTTATTATATCATTCAGGTGGAGGATTCCGCAAAACTATTATATATTTTTAAAAATGGGCGAAAAACCGCGCCGAAAATGACATTAGGAAAATCGTTTTCAGATGAAGGCAGACGGTCCTTCAAGAAAAAAAATAAGTGCCAAGTTCACGCAATCGTGACGTTGCTTCTTTTTTTTAGACAATCTCCGGGTTGCTTCTTCTAATTTTCTTTTCTTCCCCCTCACTGAGAAATCCAAACTGGAAAATCCCTTGACTCCAATGTTTTTTTTTGCATGGCAATTTTTCAGCCGGGGTGGTTAGAAACAAAACCGAGAAGTAAAAGGCGGAGCACAATTGAAAGTGAAGGCTTGCGGCCGCGGAGAAGAAGAAAAACAGATCGACACTCCGCTCCCCTTCAGGCTCAAGGTGGCCCAGCAGTCAACGGAAGAGTATTTAAAGCGTCGACTCACCATCCAACATCAACCAGTTGAATCTTAAGGTTTTTTCCAGGCGCTTCTAGTCCGGTCTCTATTGTTCCGGACTATTTTTAAGTGAGAACTGTACCCTTATCAAGGTAATAACAACATTTTAAACCATTTTTTTTTAAATAAAATTGAAATTAATTTTAATTTTACTGTTTTAGGTAAACGGAATTATTTTACAGAATGATTTCGCCCAGTTTGGCAACATTTGTTTGCCTTTTGGTCTGTCTTGGCCAGTTAGCGGACAGCAATCCTTACAATCATCGTCAACATTCCTTCTCGTCCCGATCCAATTCCGGCCCTAATGGAAACAGTTACAGTCGAGCAAGTTATCAATCGTTAGGCATTCAGGCTTCAGCATCTCATCAACAACCCCAGCAAAGTAATTTTTAAAAAATCCCAAAAAATCAAATTTCGAAATAATTCATTGATTTTAAATTCAAATTAAAGGTCGCGGTAATAACGAGCAATTCTGGTGGCAAGGATCTCAATCACCTTTTAGTGAGACTGCAGCCAAAAACAGAGGTGTATCTGCTGGCGCCAGAGCTATCGACACATCGCGAGCTCACGCTCGTCCGCTGGTTCCCGGTTGCGGCGGAGGGAAATGTTTCGGAGCCGCAGCTCATTCCGTTTCGGCAACGGCCGTAGCTTCCAGCCACACCAATGGACAGCATCAGAATGCTCTCAACCAGCACTACCTGCCTCCACAAGCTTCGGCTGCGTCATTTTCTCATGGGTCACAAGCTAATAACAACAACCATCAATCCCAACCGAATTTGTAAGTCAAATTATGATTCCACCGCTTGTTTATTAAACAAACTTATCATTTAAACGATCTGGTTTTATATTGTTCAGTGGTGGTGTTGGCGCATCTCAAGGACAAGCCGCTAATGTTGCGCCATTCCCCGGATGCGCTGCCGCCATGAAATGCGTGACGGAAGAATTCTGCAGCGTCGACGGCGTGATGGTCAATACACCCGTCAGACTTTCTGATTACGAAAAGGAATACCTTCGCGTCCCGTTGATGGTACGATTTGTTTGTTTTTAATTAGAATTATTGTTTAATTTATTTATTTGTTTGTTTGTTTTCAAAAGGAGTGCACCAATCCGGAAACGAATCAAGTTGGATTCTGCTGCCGAGACCCTCTTTACGAAGACCCGTGGCCGGCTGATATGCCCATGCCTGGCATGATGAACAAAGTTCCAGCACCTTCAGGTCCGGCTCCAGTGCATCGCCCAGCAACCGTGTCGACATCCAACAACGTCCGCCCACCAGCGGCTTCATCCTTTAACAACTTTGCGGCCAATGGCAATCGTCCAACTGTTACAGCCACAGCTGCCGTGTCTTCCAGCAGCAACGGAAGGCCACCAGTGTCTTCTGTAGTAGCCGGAGCTTCGTCATTCCATCAAACGTCACAAGCCCAGCAGCCATCTCAAAGTTACCTTCCACCCACTCCGGTTCAAACACAACGACCGGCCATTAACCTCAAACCGGCTGCTCCGGCCTATCAACCTCCAGCTCCGGCCTATCAACCACCAGCTCCGGCCTATCAACCAACTCCAGCACCAACACAGAGACCTGTTCAGCAGGCTGTTTCGGTCCAGCAACCTTCCCGTCCGGCCTACCAACCACCAGCTCCTCCTGCGTTCCAAGGTTCTCAGACTCAGCAGCAGACCAAGTAAATATCATAATAAAAATAATTGCTGTCCATTTTCTATGACGCACAATCTAATTCGTGAATTTTTATGGTGAGCAGCATCGCTCAAGGTCCTCCACCTCCACCATTTGCCGGATGCGCTGCCGCCCTGAAATGCGTCACGGAAGAATTCTGCAGCGTCGATGGTGTCATGGTCAACACACCTGTGAGATTATCTCCTTACGAGAAGGAATACCTTCGCGTTCCGTTGATGGTCTGCAATTCATTTTACGACTTTTCTGTCACATCCGTTAACTGATGGCCATTTGATTTGTCTTTTGACAGGAGTGCACCAATCCCGAAACCAATCAAGTGGGTTTCTGTTGTCGCGATCCCCTTTATGAAGACCCTTGGCCAGCTGATATGCCCATGCCTGGAATGATGAACAAAGTACCAACAGGTCCGGCTACAACATCGGTGAATCGACCCGTAATCTCAGCATCTGCTGCTGCCGTTTCGACATCCAACAACGCCCGTCCACCAGTTTCGCTGTTTAACAACTTTGCAGCGAACGGCAACCGCCCAACTGTTACAGCCACAGCTGCCGTGTCTTCAGTTAGCAATGTACGGCCTCAAGTTGCTGCTTCTTCATTTAATGGACAACAGGCCAATCCGTTTTTCATTCCGTCTTCACCGGCTCCAACACAGCGACCGATCGCCCATCAACCCGCTTACCAACCGCCATCGCAATCCTACCTACCACCACCTGCACAGAAACCTACCACGTCTCATCAAGTGACTCCTGCCCAGCAACCTGCCCGTCCTGCATACCAGCAGCAAGCTTCATCTGGTTTTCAACCTCAATATCAAGCATCTCAGAGCCAGCAGACAAAGTAAGATTTTACAAAACTAAATCGCCTGTAAGGATTGTCACATTTAAACAATTTGTTTTGGTTATAGTACCATTCAAGGGCCTCCAGGTCCGTCTTTTGCTGGATGCGCTGCCGCCCTCAAATGCGTCACGGAAGAATTCTGCAGTGTTGATGGCGTTATGGTCAACACACCTGTCAGACTCTCGGCTTTCGAGAAGGAATACCTCCGCGTCCCGTTGATGGTAATGTTCGTTTATATGCGCTTACTATCGGGAAGGATTAACAGATGATTTCTTTTGATTTTTTCACAGCCTTGTTTGAATACGGAGAACAACCAAGAAGGATTTTGTTGCAGAGATCCGTTGTATAACGACCCGTGGCCTGCTGGTATGCCTATGCCGTAATAACATCTTCCATGCTGACAAAATTCGATTAGGATAACACGATAAACATTAATAAGTTGTATTGTGAGCCCAACGAAGCCTATTTTTTACTAATCCGCATTCCCAGCGCATGAAAATTTACTTAAGCGCTCCTGTACTGTTACGAGGTATAAACGATTGATTGATTCCTTTACTTGGTTTCTTGTAATTTTTTATAATGTCAAGTTATTCTTACACAAGTCGTATATTGGACTTGATAGTCTTAGTTCTTTTCTAACCTCATGGAAACTATTGATTAAAGTTGGCATAGTCGTTGGGTCCTTGGAACATTCAGTTCTTCAGACAGGACTCTCCGTTTTGCTGGTGCTTTATTCTTTGCCATCTCAACTAAGACACGACAGTAGATGGCCATAAATTTAAGTGTAAATTTAATTGGCAGTTGGATAAAGTTCCAACCATCTTTGACCCTTTGTCACTAGGCGGATCGTATTTGGCACACACATATTTTAAGGGGTTTTAGGATGTTGTGTTGTTAGGGCTTTTCTTTTTGGGCTATTTCTTTTTCTTTTTCCCTTTTCTTCAGTCTCAACATTTTGTTTATTTGATCGCTAGGTGACGCTTGAAAACTTACCAAAGGCTCACCAGGTCACGCTGGTGGTTGTTGTGTTTCGACTCTGCAGTGAACTGCGTATACACGTGCGTTAAAAAAATTATAAAGACACTTTTTTTCATGATGTTTAACGAATGTTACAGTTAAAAAAATGGCTGGCAGTGCTGTGGTGTTGTCAGTGTTGTTCATTTCTGCTACTGGAGACTGGACAGTTGTTCTGCGAATGGTAGTCAACTTGAATCATTTGAATTTAATTTTCACTAGTGCTGAAGTAATCGGCCAAATTCTGCACGCATATCAGTGAGACCACATTTCTGTTGTTTTTGTTTTCCCTATCTGGACGACATCGAGACCAGACTGGAATGACTTTACCCCCTCCCAAATGGACCTATTGTCGTATTCCATTTTGCTCCGCGAATAGATCTGTATCAACGATTAAAACGCTTAAGGTTCAATTTTTCAACGTATTTTTGTTTCTATCCTAAGTCTATTTAAAGTCTACCTGTATAGGGCTAGTGTAAATTATTCAATGTATTTGCAAATGGAACTTATTTTGACTGATACCGGTGATACCCTGAAAAATGTTCTCACTTTAAATTGGAATAAATAATGAATTAGCCTATTTACGAAAAATCTTAAATATTGGTTAGATAAAAATTTCAATCAACTTTAAGTTACCAAGATCGCCAGACTTGGTAACATGTAAAATTGTTTCATTTGAATGTTCCCAATTAGTGTTCAGACCACTTCAGGCATTTTTTTTTTACAACGAAAGCAGTAACATTCAGTCAAGTTGTTAACTGAGTTCAAATCAGGAACAAAGACTCGATAATATTCCAAATCATCAAGGCGTTGATGTCATAAGTTGAGGTAATAAACTGAGGATAAACCTGCCATCTCATTCAAAATTTGATCTTAAACTAATCACTTACGAAGTTTTGTTTCTAAAAATAGACCAGCAGATGGAGAATCAATGTTTGCTCAATTAAAGTAGAGAGAACAAAATAAGAAATACAATATGGATGATGCTAATTTTCATTGGTGAAAGGAGTGGTGACCAAGTCAAGTTTCACCTGCTGCGTGCAATCTACGCTGGTGTTGTCCTGAAGTGTGGAAGCGTTACTTGAAATGTTACAGCAACTGAAGACTTCAGAAACGGTAATTTGACTGAGATTTTTATTGGTTTTAACTCAAGTTTTATTTGTTAATTAATAATTTCGTTTTTTACCCACAGGAAGATCTACGATGCTGTCATTTTTCCAACGTCCGGTTGAAGCCATTCAGAGAAGGTACTTTTCAGCCCTTATCTAAAACAAAAGTATTGCAATATTATTTCCTATGAATTTGGTTGAAGGTCATAACTCATAAGGAACATTACGTAAGTGTCATGTGGTGGTGTAAGGTTGGGTGAGAATTGAGAAAGACACGTGTTCATCATTATCAAGTAGGTAGAATTGCTGCAAGGTTAAGCTATTTGGTTTTCATTTTTATATTGGTTTTTGTAGACCCATCCCCAGCAACGTCATCCTTCAGAAGGAAAGGCCAGTTTGCATTTCAATCGAAGGTCACGGAGATCATTACGTAGAACGTGTCATGCAGTGGTGTAGAGGCTGGGTGAGAACGGGACGTGTTTCATCATTTATAAGCAGCTGCAATAGCCGCAAGGCTTAAGAGGTGAGGGTGATCAAAAAATCGTATAAAACGAGAGAGAAAATGCGAAGGTAAATCAGTTGAGGGAGCATCTCCGACACGGCAACAACTGCAGAGCTCTGTCTGTCAGTTCGCATCTATGGGTAAATATTCTGTCTTTTACAAAGAGTGTGGTATATCAATCCTTCTTTTGTTTATGTGTGCTTTTTATAATGTAATATTTATATTTAAATTTATAATTGTCTAGTAAACTGTGGCGTCGTGCTGCTGTTGTGTGTTGAATCATTAATGGCTGGGTCGACCACTGGTGTACCGATGTCTTCTTGGTATGGCGGATACCAAACCGCAACGCCACCGCCTTACTACCCAAAAGCAACTTACGCAACGACCAGTTCCTGCACCGAGGTCTTCAAGTACTACACCACTAAAGCACCGGAGTTTTATAGCACAACTTACGCTGCCCCGAGCCACTACACTGACGCCATGAAGTTTTACTCTGCCCCGAGTTACTACACCACCAAGGCGACGTAGCATGACTACGCATGCTGCCCCATACTACTACACCGAAGCTCCTAAGTATTACTCTGTTCTCATCTACTTATTGCACCGATTTTCCTAAATGCTACTCTGTTCCCAGCTGCTACACCGAGACTCCCGCTGATTACTACACCGAAGCGGCAAAGTACTACTCTGCCCCGATCTACACAACCACAACTGAGGCGGCCAAGTATTACGCTGCCCCGACTCACTTCACAGAAGCTGCTCTTTCGTACTACGTTGAACAGAAATACTACACCGATGCTCCACTTCACTACACCACGGCCTACGCTACACCACTGCCTACGCTACACCGCAGCCTCCAAGTACTACAGTACACCGAAGACGCCGCCTACAACAACGTATGCTGCCTAGTTTACTACACCGAGGCTCCCAAGTACTACATCACTAAGGCGTCGGAATTCTACACGTCTATGCATGCTGCCCCTGCCTACTCCACCGAGGCCCCGCATTACTACAACACTGAAGCGCTCAAGTACTACACTACAACCTGCGCTGCCCCGAGCTACTACACCTACGTCCCGGAGTATTACTGTGCGTAAAAGGAGTCGTAAGAAAAAAGAAGTGCCCGAACTGCAGTGCCCTATCTGTCACCAACTGCATTCCTCATCGTGTAACCGATTCGCAATTATGGGTAAATATTCTTTTTCTATTTGTTAATATGCCTGTTAATATTGAATATTAATGTTTCAATTTATTTACTGTTTAGGCAACTATGGCGTCGAGCTCCTGTTGGGTGTTGTATCGTTGATGGCTGGGTTGACTGCTGGTGTAGCGATGTCTCCTTGGTATGGCGGAAACTGAACCGCATCGCCGCCGCCTTCCTACACAACTAACGCAACAACCAGTTCCTGCGCCGATGTCTTCAAGTACTACACCACCAAAGCACCGGAGTTTTATAGCACAACTTACGCTGCCCCGAGCCACTACACTGGTGCCCTGAAGTATTACTCTCCCTGAGTTACTACTCCATCTAGGCGACGGAGTACTACATGAATACGCATGCTGTCACATCCTACTACTCCGAGGCTTCTAAGTATTACTCTGTTCTCAGCTACTTATTGCACCGATTTTCCTAAATGCTACTCTGTTCCCAGCTGCTACACCGAGGCTCCCGCTGATTTCTCCACCAAGACGGTCGAATACTACACCGAAGCGGCAAAGTACTTCTCTGCCCCGATCTACACAACCACAACTGAGGCGACCAAGTATTACGCAGTCCCGACTTGCTACACACAGGCCGCTCTTTCGTGCTACGTTGAACAGAAATACTACACTGATGCTCCAGTCTACTACACCACGACCTACGCTACACCTAGCTTCAACACCGCAGCCCCCAAGTACTACACCGAAGAAGCCGCCTATTACACAACTACGTACGCTGCCTAGTTTACTACATCGACGAATTTAAGTATTGCCCTGCTCCAAACTACCAAACTTAGGTTCATATGTATTGCAATTTTCATGACTACATCACCACTGCTCCGACCTACCTAAGTTCTGAAATATTTCTCTGTATTTGTGAAAGATTGCTGAAATACAAGATTGATTTTTAAATCACAAGTGCATGTTTCTATTTTCTCCTTAAATACCTTCTCCTGCTGACAATTGCATGATGTGAGAAAATATTTCTGAGTGGTATATGTAAACTTCAAAAAATTGAACTTGCCAAATACACTGATAGAAATTCAAACTCTTACATTTCAATAATATTTAAATCTTCCTTTTTTATAAACTCTCAAGATTGAAAGTCCAACCAAATAATTTTCTAAACAATTCAAAAGTCCACACACCTATTTTTCTGCTAAGTCCAGACTTTTGTTTTTGAAAAAAAATTTAAAAAAATTCCCCTTACACGAGATTTTAAAAAATTTATTGCGAAAAAGATTGATACGAATATTTTATTGCATACAAAATTTATTTTTATAACATTTCACATACATCATATACATTTTTCCTGTGGCCCCCAGGGGGGGGGGCCTGTCGCTTTCTCTACCGCGATAATAACATGATGCAAGTTATATGCAAGTTATTATTTGTTTGGCGCAGAAAGCTTGTTTTATCTAGCAGTTCTCGACTGTTTCAAACCTGACATTGATCAGGTTGCCTCAGTCGTATACTGCATGATTGAATGAAGACTCAAAAGACAACAGATCAAAATTTTTAAAGCAGCATCACGAAATATCACTGGCAGAGCAATTTCATATGGCATGGATGAAAACACAAACACACAAATTTTTAAATCAGGAACCCAGATGCAACAGCTCAGCTACAACAGCACAGCAACTTCTGGATTACACTGCAACTGCATGCTGCATACAAAGGCTCAATCTGTCTTCGTCACACCTTTCACCATTTGGCTGCAACAAGGTAACCACCAGCGTTAAAGAAGTGTTTGTTGTACCTGTTCAAGAAAAGAAAATTAGTTTCGAGAAACACAACTGTGTACATGTGCATACTCATAACAAAAGAATACAAAGAGTAACAGAAAACTACGCAGACTAACAGAATAACTTTGATATCTGATTCAAACTTTCTATAGAGGCAGAGCAAATCGGTCTACTCTCTAGTCATGTTACCTAAATCTGTAGTACTTTAGCAAGACATTTGATCATAATAATTACTTTTTTCTGTTGCATGAGATGAGACGTACGCCTAAGAAGAGGCAGCGAGACACACGAGTCACGAGGCACGCCATTTCGGAAATGTACAGGCACTTCCAAGTCTGAGTTGAATGATTTGGCAAATTAGTTTCAACGTGCTAAATCACCTGTAAATTTTCACATCAACATTTTACATTCAATAACAATAGAAAATTAACAATAAATACCTTTTAATTTTCATCGTGAGGAGCGTGACAACCAACAACCTTCTTCAGCTGTGTCTTGGAACAAATTTTGTTCAACAAAATGGCCACTAAGTATCCCTGAAGACACTCGCGCTACCTGTGGTGGATATCATTCATTCATCATTCATAAGTATTTTTCTGAATGTTAAACACGAGCAGTAGGTAACCATTAACTTTTGTTTATTGGATGAATATTGGAATATTTATTGACATATTTCCTTTAGATTCAACATGACTAACTGCTAACTAAATAAGTGGATGAATGATATCCACCAGGTAGCGCGACTGCGCGAGTGTCTTCAGGGATGCTTAGTGGCCATTTTGTTCCAAGACACAGCTGAAGAAGGTTGTTGGCTGTCACGCTCCTCACGATGAAAATTAAAAGGTATTTATTGTTAATTTTCTATTGTTATTGAATGTAAAATGTTGATGTGAAAATTTACAGGTGATTTTGGACGTTGAAACTAATTTGCCAATTCAACTCAGACTTGGAAGTACCTGTACATTTCCGAAATGGCGTGCCTCGTGTGTTTCGCTGCCTCTTCTTAGGCGTACGTCTCATCTCATGCAACAGAAAAAAGTAATTATTTTGATCAAATGTCTTGCTTAAGTACTACAGATTTAGTTAACATGACTAGAGAGTAGACCGATTTGCTCTGCCTCTATAGAAAGTTTGAATCAGATATCAAAGTTATTCTGTTACTCTGCGTAGTTTTCTGTTACTCTTTGTATTTTTTTTGTTATAATGAGTATGCACATGTACACAGTTGTGTTTCTCGAAACTAATTTTCTTTTCTTGAACAGGTATAATAACAAACACTTCTTTAACGCTGGTGGTTACCTTGTTGCAGCCAAATGGTGAAAGGTGTGACGAAGACAGATTGAGCCTTTGTATGCAGCATGCAGTTGCAGTGTAGTCCAGAAGTTGCTGTGCTGTTGTAGCTGAGCTGTTGCATCTGGGTTCCTGATTTAAAAATTTTTGTGTTTGTGTTTTCATCCATGCCAAAATTGCTCTGCCAGTGATATTTCGTGATGCTGCTTTAAAATTTTGATCTGTTGTCTTTTGAGTTTTCATTCAATCATGCAGTATAAGACTGAGGCAACCTGATCAATGTCAGGTTTGAAACAGTCGAGAACTGCTAGATAAAACAAGCTTTCTGCGCCAAACAAATAATAACTTGCATAATGTTATTATCGCGGTAGAGAAAGCGACAGGCCCCCCCCCCCTGGGGGCCACAGGAAAAATGTATATGATGTATGTGAAATGTTATAAAAATAAATTTTGTATGCAATAAAATATTCGTATCAATCTTTTTCACGATAAATTTTTTAAAATCTCGTGTAAGGGGAATTTTTTTAAATTTTTTTTCAAAAACAAAAGTCTGGACTTAGCAGAAAAATAGGTGGTGGACTTTGAATTTTTTAGAAAATTATTGGTTGTTGGACTTTCAATCTTTTGAGAGTTTATAAAAAGGGAAGAGTTTAAATATTATTGAAGTAAGAGTTTGAATTTCTATCAGTGTATTTGGCAAGATCAATTATTTGTAAGTTAACATACCACTCAGAAATATTTTCTCACATCATGCAATTGTCAGCAGGAGAAGGTATTTAAGGAGAAAATAGAAACATGCACTTGTGATTTAAAAATCAATCTTGTATTTCAGCAATCTTTCACACATACAGAGAAATACTTCAGAACTTAGGTAGGTCGGAGCAGTGGTGATAGTCATGAAAATTGCAATACATATGAACCTAAGTTTGGTAGTTTGGAGCAGGGCAATACTTAAATTCGTCGATGTAGTAAACTAGGCAGCGTACGTAGTTGTGTAATAGGCGGCTTCTTCGGTGTAGTACTTGGGGGCAGCGGTGTTGAAGCTAGGTGTAGCGTAGGTCGTAGACTGGATCATCAGTGTAGTATTTCTGTTCAACGTAGCACGAAAGAGCGGCCTGTGTGTAGCAAGTAGGGACTGCGTAATACTTGGTCGCCTCAGTTGTGGTTGTGTAGATCGGGGCAGAGAAGTACTTTGCCGCTTCGGTGTAGTATTCGACCGTCTTGGTGGAGAAATCAGCGGGAGCCTCGGTGTAGCAGCTGGGAACAGAGTAGTATTTAGGAAAATCGGTGCAATAAGTAGATGAGAACAGAGTAATACTTAGAAGCCTCGGTGTAGTAGGATGTGACAGCATGCGTAGTCATGTAGTACTCCGTCGCCTAGATGGAGTAGTAACTCAGGGAGAGTAATACTTCAGGGCATCAGTGTAGTGGCTCGGGGCAGCGTAAGTTGTGCTATAAAACTCCGGTGCTTTGGTGGTGTAGTACTTGAAGACATCGACGCAGGAACTGGTTGTTGCGTTAGTTGTGTAGGAAGGCGGCGGCGTTGCGGTTCAGTTTCCGCCATACCAAGGAGACATCGCTACACCAGCAGTCAACCCAGCCATCAACGATACAACACCCAACAGGAGCTCGACGCCATAGTTGCCTAAACAGTAAATAAATTGAAACATTAATATTCAATATTAACAGGCATATTAACAAATAGAAAAAGAATATTTACCCATAATTGCGAATCGGTTACACGATGAGGAATGCAGTTGGTGACAGATAGGGCACTGCAGTTCGGGCACTTTTTTCTTACGACTCCTTTTACGCACAGTAATACTCCGGGACGTAGGTGTAGTAGCTCGGGGCAGCGCAGGTTGTAGTGTAGTACTTGAGCGCTTCAGTGTTGTAGTAATGCGGGGCCTCGGTGGAGTAGGCAGGGGCAGCATGCATAGACGTGTAGAATTCCGACGCCTTAGTGATGTAGTACTTGGGAGCCTCGGTGTAGTAAACTAGGCAGCATACGTTGTTGTAGGCGGCGTC
Source organism: Daphnia pulex (assembly GCF_021134715.1). Classification (NCBI taxonomy): domain Eukaryota; kingdom Metazoa; phylum Arthropoda; class Branchiopoda; order Diplostraca; family Daphniidae; genus Daphnia; species Daphnia pulex. The sequence goes on from NC_060027.1 coordinate 1,991,032, forward strand.
TTCGGTGTAGTACTTGGAGGCCGTGGTTCAGCGTAGGCCGTGGTGTAGCGTAGGCCGTGGTGCAGCGTAGGCCGTGGTGTAGCGTAGGCCGTGGTGTAGTGAACTGGAGCATCGGTGTAGTATTTCTGTTCAGCGTAGTACGAAAGAGCAGCTTCTGTGCAGTGAGTCGGGGCAGCGTAATACTTGGCCGCCTCAGTTGTGGTTGTGTAGATCGGGGCAGAGTAGTACTTTGCCGCTTCGGTGTAGTAATCAGCGGGAGTCTCGGTGTAGCAGCTGGGAACAGAGTAGTATTTAGGAAAATCGGTGCAATAAGTAGATGAGAACAGAGTAATACTTAGAAGCCTCGGTGTAGTAGGATGGGGCAGCATGCGTAGTCATGCTACGTCGCCTTGGTGGTGTAGTAACTCGGGGCAGAGTAAAACTTCATGGCGTCAGTGTAGTGGCTCGGGGCAGCGTAAGTTGTGCTATAAAACTCCGGTGCTTTAGTGGTGTAGTACTTGAAGACCTCGGTGCAGGAACTGGTCGTTGCGTAAGTTGCTTTTGGGTAGTAAGGCGGTGGCGTTGCGGTTTGGTATCCGCCATACCAAGAAGACATCGGTACACCAGTGGTCGACCCAGCCATTAATGATTCAACACACAACAGCAGCACGACGCCACAGTTTACTAGACAATTATAAATTTAAATATAAATATTACATTATAAAAAGCACACATAAACAAAAGAAGGATTGATATACCACACTCTTTGTAAAAGACAGAATATTTACCCATAGATGCGAACTGACAGACAGAGCTCTGCAGTTGTTGCCGTGTCGGAGATGCTCCCTCAACTGATTTACCTTCGCATTTTCTCTCTCGTTTTATACGATTTTTTGATCACCCTCACCTCTTAAGCCTTGCGGCTATTGCAGCTGCTTAAAAATGATGAAACACGTCCCGTTCTCACCCAACCTCTACACCACTGCATGATACGTTTTATGTAATGATCTCCATGACCTTCGATTGAAATGTAAACTGGCCTTTCCTTCTGAAGGATGACGTTGCTGGGGATGGGTCTACAAAAACCAATATAAAACTGAAAACCAAATAGCTTAACCTTGCAGCAATTCTACCTACTTGATAATGATGAACACGTGTCTTTCTCAATTCTCACCCAACCTTACACCACCACATGACACTTACGTAATGTTCCTTATGAGTTATGACCTTCAACCAAATTCATAGGAAATAATATTGCAATACTTTTGTTTTAGATAAGGGCTGAAAAGTACCTTCTCTGAATGGCTTCAACCGGACGTTGGAAAAATGACAGCATCGTAGATCTTCCTGTGGGTAAAAAACGAAATTATTAATTAACAAATAAAACTTGAGTTAAAACCAATAAAAATCTCAGTCAAATTACCGTTTCTGAAGTCTTCAGTTGCTGTAACATTTCAAGTAACGCTTCCACACTTCAGGACAACACCAGCGTAGATTGCACGCAGCAGGTGAAACTTGACTTGGTCACCACTCCTTTCACCAATGAAAATTAGCATCATCCATATTGTATTTCTTATTTTGTTCTCTACTTTAATTGAGCAAACATTGATTCTCCATCTGCTGGTCTATTTTTAGAAACAAAACTTGGTAAGTGATCAGTTTAAGATCAAATTTTGAATGTGATGGCAGGTTTATCCTCAGTTTATTACCTCAACATATGACATCAACGCCTTGATGATTTGGAATATTATCGAGTCTTTGTTCCTGATTTGAACTCAGTTAACAACTTGACTGAATGTTACTGCTTTCGTTGTAAAAAAAAATGCCTGAAGTGGTCTGAACACTAATTGGGAACATTCAAATGAAACAATTTAACATGTTACCAATTCTGGCAATCTTGGTAACTTAAAGTTGATTGAAATTTTTATCTAACCAATATTTAAGATTTTTCGTAAATAGGCTAATTCACTATTTATTCCAATTTAAAGTGAGAACATTTTTCAGGGTATCACCGGTATCAGTCAAAATAAGTTCCATTTGCAAATACATTGAATAATTTACACTAGCCCTATACAGGTAGACTTTAAATAGACTTAGGATAGAAACAAAAATACGTTGAAAAATTGAACCTTAAGCGTTTTAATCGTTGATACAGATCTATTCGCGGAGCAAAATGGAATACGACAATAGGTCCATTTGGGAGGGGGTAAAGTCATTCCAGTCTGGTCTCGATGTCGTCCAGATAGGGAAAACAAAAACAACAGAAATGTGGTCTCACTGATATGCGTGCAGAAGTTTTGGTAACTAGGTACCTGTTGATCGTCTTTCATTGGAGGAGGGATAAATCACAGATGAAGTTCAGACCTACTAAAAAAGATAACTCAAGCTCCACAGATCACGTAATGAAAAGGTAACGACAATGAACTTTCAGCAAAATAGCCTAGATCAAAGAAATCTCACGTTTCTGTTCTTGGACCAATCATTCCAACACCGTTCCTCAAGCCGTCCGAAACGCAGACGACAACGATAGAGTAGTACGAAATTTCTCTACCAGGTGTCGGATAAAGTAATGACGCGGTTTTTTCAAATATGATGCAAAGTTTGTAATGACCAACATAAATAGATCATTTGATAGAGTTGACGTAGATTTTATCAGTTGATTTGAGAAAAGGTAATGAGTTCAAGTAGAAAAATTAGTAGAAAAGAGTGCCAAGATTGGAAAATTGCGGAAAATTGATTAAGACCTTGTTGGGTTTCGCAAAAAGGCACCGCAAATTTTGTAAACTCAGCTGAGTGACTGTATGGTAAACCAGCCAATTAAAACCACATATAGTTTCTATTTATAACGAATTTTTTCTTCTTTTGTCTTATACCGCTGTACAGTGAACCACAAACCCAGTTAAGGTCTTTTTAAAGTAAAAAGCGCTTCGTCTTTAACTATGGGGTGGTTCTAATTTTAGTTACACACCTCCAGGCCAAGGTTAGCACGAAAGTGAATTGATGTGACATCAATGACGTGTTCCAACCCACCAGTCCGTTCTGCCTCTACTTTTCTCCTATAAATACCGACTCAAGTCAAGTCGGTAGTTACCACTTGCTCCTTTCAGCAATTCAATACAGCTTTTCGAAAAACAACAGCAAGAAAAATACAGACCACAATGGCCAAATTCACTGTAAGTCAACTTTAATTCTATCATTGATTAAGCTAAGCCAGGATTTTAAATTTAGTTTGTTGTTTCCCCAATTCTCCAGATCGTTGTGATTTTCGTTTCTTTCGCTGCCGTTGCAATGGCCAATGGATACAATGGGAAACCCTACGAGCAGCCTGCACCTTACGGATCTTCTTATGCTCCCGAAAAGAAACATTACGAGTCTCCGTCATACAACATGAAGCCCAAGGCTTACGAAACTTCTTACGAGACTCCATCATACGACATGAAACCTAAAGAGTACCGTCAAGCCCCAACTTACAACACGAAGGCGTACAATCCACCTCAACCCTCGTACCAAATGAAAGCCAAGGCATACAACCCTCAACCATCTTACGTGCAGTCTAAAGGATACGACAACAAGTATGAGAAACCCAAATCTTACGGAAGCTACTCTGCTTATTGAAAGTCATCTATAACCGCCAGCCATAAAGTCGCACCGTTTTAAAACTCTTCAACAATCCGTCGAATTTCTCTGATCAAGTGCATTATTATATTTTTCTTTAACTTTGAGTATGACGCAGAAATAAATTATTTCTGCTGGCGTAAATATCGTTGGGTTATTTCAAGGAAATGAATAAATTGCATAGTTACCCCATTACCGTCTACATTAAATTCAGTCTTGCCTAACGTCGCTGGCCTTCGCCTTCAATTATCAATTTCGTTTTTCAATTAGGATCGCAAGAGTCCAATATTTCATTAATAATTCATTTGCAAATCTCAAATATGAGATTCGTAATTAAAATGAAATCGGGAAGCGAGTCTATTCTTTTAAGGAACTGTAGTTGCTAGATTAGAAAAGGAAAAGACCAGTGGTTAATGGATCAGTTTATAAGAAACTTCCTATAAAATGAGGTTTCGTTTTTATCTTCAGCAGGTGAAAGTATGTTGGTAGAGACATGCGAAGTTTCGAGTTACACCTGTTACTCTATTTAACCAATCACCGTTTCACTCCATCGTCGCTATCAAATTTCCTGTTTCCGACTTACGGTCCATGATCATTCTGATCGGCGACAACTTATAGCAGGGCGTGGTCTGTGGTAACAAAAATGTTAACAAATTCAATGAAAAATTTAAGCGAACCGGGGGAATTCCAATGGTCACAACTAAACGTTATTATAGGTAAAACCCGCCCTTAAGCTCAATGAAACAAATCTAAATGTTGCTTTTACTTGTCCAGCGAGACAAATTTAGAAAACCACTGATTCGTGTTTTATACGTCGCGTAAATCATTCTCCAAGGATTTTATGAAACTGAAAAAAACGAGGGCGTTATCAATGCCGCTTATTTGCGCTTTCTCACTGTCGCCATATGCCGGCCAGCTTTTCCACTTACTATAAATACTGGCCGTCTCCGAGTCTACTGTCATCAGTTGTTTGTTCCAACAATTCAACAATAACACCAACAGCTCTCTTGAAGAGAAAGAAACAGTACTACAACACAAAATGGCCAATTTCACTGTAAGTTTCTATCTACTAAAATGCTAAGAGTATTTTATGTTTAACTACATACCTGTAAGTTATGAGTGACACATCCTTGAAACATTTGCAGAGTTCCTTGTTTGCTCTCGTCGTTTTGGTGGCCGTCTCCATGGCCAGCGATCCTTATTCCTACGGTGGAAGCAAAGGATATTCACCATACGGATCCTCGTACTCGGTCAAGTACGATATGGACTACAAGGGCCCAAAGGGATACGACAAGGGTTACGATAACAAACCTAGCTATGGTTATCACTCTGCTCCTTACGGCTATGACAAGAAACCAAGCTACGAATACAGTCCTCCATCTTACGGTTACGACAAGAAACCAAGCTACGAGTATCAGCCTTCTTCTTATGGCTACGATAAGAAACCGAGTTACGATTACAGCTCACCTTCCTACGGATACGACAAGAAACCTAGCTACGAATACCAACCTTCTCCTTACGGCTATGGTAAGAAACCAAGCTACGACTACAGCCCCCCATCTTACGGTTACGACAAATACGAGAAACCCAAATCTTACGGCAGCTACTCTCCAAGCTATTAATTCCACAACGAGACCCACCAGTAAAACTAATCGGAATTTGACCCGAATGCCTTAGCCGCAAAATTCCTAGTATCTATTTTTGAAAAAAAATCTGTAATTGTCCATAACATGTGGAGAATGTCGAATTAACTAACGAAAAAAATAAATCTCACTTAATTTCAACAAACCGGAAATTATTCAAATTTTGGAAAGACTTCATTTTCGATTAGCGAAGAACAGAGCGCCAATTGTGGCGATCGCCGATAAAAGTTCCATGACAGAAGCGAAGACAAAGGCCAACCAATAAGAGCGACCTGGCGTGATATCCACAATAAGTCCTGCCTAATAATTACGAAAAAGAATGAAACAATAATTTCAAATAAAATAATAAACAAATACTTACGATCGGTGGACCGATAAGAATGCCAATTCCTCCGAAAAACATGGAGACGCCGAAGATTCGATTCAAATTTTCACTTCCGAAAAGCGCACGCGGAACGAGAGCTAAAAATAAAATAAAAAATGGGACCATTAAATTGAGTGGGACGAAATCGAAAGCGGATTCATTGGACCATTGTAGTAAATTACCGAGAAACAAACACTGACAGCCGAAAGTCACGCTGAATAAGAAACCTTGGATAATCATCTGGACGCCGTTCACCACGGTTGGAAAGGAAGCAATTGTTATGGCGCAGGCTATCTGCGAGATGGCGTACAGTTTCGTGACGTCTAATTTCCAAACGGTGATGAGTGGCCCTATAACTAAACGGCATATGAGATCTCCTATCCCCATCGTGCTCAGCATGATGATGTAATATCTGTAAAAGGGAGAGTTACTACAACGCTGTTCAAGATCTGAACAATTAATATTACTCCATCAGATCAAGAGAACGGGCGTAATCGGCCAGTAGAATGTACGGAATGGACGTGGCCACCGACCAAAAGAAGCAGCTGAGATGAAGCATAGCAGCACAGTGATTCTTCCACTTTGAGGCGGTGGTGGGTTCATCAACGACAGCAGCGACTTCAGAGTTAAGATTATGTAATATCTCTTTGATTTCCTCGTCCGTGCATTTCGCCTCTTTGGTTAGCGGATGGCTTTCCAAATTGGTGATTTCTATCTCCTTCGGATTTCTTAACGGGAAGATCAAAGCGCCCAAACACGTCAGCTGGAGAGTGCAGGCTCCGGTGATGAGCAAAGCTCCTCTCCATCCAAATTCGGTGATGAGAAAACTGAAGAGCGGACCGAAGATGAAAATGCCCAGCCCAACACCGGACTGGCTGAGCGAGAAAGCGATGGCGTGTTTCTTGTTGAAACTGTCCGAAATGGCCACGATCCACGACGTGTAATTCAAACAAAGCCCGAACGCTATACATACAATAAAGTCATCCAGTTTAGTTGTGTAGATTCGTGATAGCGTAATCCAATGATTTTATGATACCTGTAATTCCGCCGTAAGTGAAAAAGAGCATAGTCAGGCTGGGCGCTACGCTGCTCAAAGCCAGTCCGATCATGGATGTCATGCCACCGATCATAACCGTCCATCGGCATCCAATCCGCCGTATAGAAAATGTGGCTATCGGACCTAGGGTAATAATAATAATAACAGGCGGCCTTGAACAGATTTGAAAGAAAGTTGTCTGGATCAAGTTTCTCTCTATGGTAATAACCTGCCAGCATGTAGATGCCGTTATTGAGCGATCCGACCCAGGCGGTAGCGGCCCGAGAGGCCTGGAACTCGTTCAAAAGTATGGGGAAATACATGCTAAAAGTGAAGTAGACGCCTGTAAGTATATTAACAGATAATCACTGCAGAGCAAAAGACAAATTGTAACATCAGAAAAGTTTACCCGAAGAAATCGCCGATGCGAATAGAGCGGCTACAGCAATAATCCATGCCCATCCAGCATCGATGTCTGGGCTCCGGCTGGTCGGAGAAATCGCACACAATTTTTCTTTCTTCATTCTTCTTCTTAAATTATTGTGTTGATTCCTAAATAAACGATTGGAAACCACCGATTACACATTGACACTCACACTTTTCCCGATAGCAACCATTTTCCATTTTGTTTATCTATTCGGCTATAAATTAGAATAATTTTCCCCTGAAATTATTAATTTTTGCGAAAGATTTACAACACTTTTGCTTTCTCTTCTTCTTTTTCTGGGTTTCAACAAATTTTAGAAAGCCAGACATGGACGTAAAAAAATCAGTTTCTTCAGTTCCAACAGCAGCAATTTACGATTACTCAACTCTCCGACGAACAATTTGGAGAGAACTAAAAACGCAATCGAAAGATGTTGCCCCCCCCAGGTCCTACTGTATTTTCTGATCTAGAGACTATATGGGGATGAGACGTTAAACAGGGCAGCACAGATGTTAGTCGATCGAATTCACTGATACGGAGAGCTGTAACACTACAGCAGCAAAGAAGCAACTCGATACCGGTAGTGATGCTGCTGATGGATTCCCGCGCATGCGCTTCTCAGCCGAGCGAACAAAACAAACAAAAACAACTGTCGCTATAAAAACTGAACTGCGGAAAAGCACAAAGTCTTCTGCTAGAACGCAACTTGGCAATCTAAATGATAAATAAGACACATGTGCTGCTCCAAAGGATATATTAATTTTTTTGTTGTTGTTGCGTCGTTACGTGAAAAGAAAATCGAACGGGGTATGCGCATGCGCTCTATACACACTATTCAAGGATGTTTTAAAAATCAAAATTTGGGGTCAGATTAGAATGTTTTGCTTTCTCTTCGAGTTTCTTCTTTTTTTGACAAGACATCCATCATCAGGCAACGTCTTATTAAACCGGTCCGGCAAAAAGCGATAAATCAGTCTAAATAGTATAGTAGAACCCATGACCAGAACCAATAAGAGAGTCACCATCAAATTATTATGGTGGGATTTCCATACCAGCCAGAGTGACGTCATTTTAAAAATTAAACCCATTAAGCAGAACCAAGTGTCATTCCATTCTTTAATTTCGTGAGGGCATTAAACACATGACTGTCCTTGCGAGAAAAATCTATCGCTAATTAAGTTTAGAAAATCTACAAATTTCTTAAGTTTAGTACGGTAACACCAAATCTGTTTACAGTTGTTTGGTTGTTGTTTTGTTACGGTGCGTGAATCCGCACCTTGGACGAACCGAATTGTTTCCTCGGTCGGCAAAAAGAAAAAGATCGTTCCGTGTATTATTGCCGGGCAGGCGGTCCTTCGTCCACCCCAAGGTTTTGCCATGAAATCTAAGACGAGGGCGTCATCAATGCCGCGTGCTCATCGGTCCGTGCATGTTCCCTCATATAAATACCGGCCGTCTGCGAGTCCCACTGTCATCAGTTGCTCCTTCAAGCAATTCGACAATAGCACAGCTCACAGCTATTTAGCACAACAAAAACAACAACAAATCAGTTGACATGGCCAAATTCGCTGTAAGTTAACAACAAATTTCTTCTTTCTTTCCTTTTTAATTTTAAATTTGAATTTGGCGCCGTGCATCTTCTGTATCTGTCCACAATTTCCGAAATTTTTTCAGACCGCTTTAGTTTTCGTCGCTCTCGCAGCCTTCGCCATGGCTGATGGCCCATATTCCTATGAACGTCCCTACGAGTCCTACGGAGAGAAAAAAGGATACGATGCTTCCCCTGACTCCTACCACAAGAAAGATAGCTACGGTTATGGTGCCTCCCACGATGACTACGGATACAACAAGAAGCCAAGCCACTACGAGGCCGTCCCTTACTATTCCGGCAAAAAAGATTACTACACTTCCCCTTACGACTACAACAAGAAAGATAGCTACGGTTATGATGCCCCCTTCCCAGTCACCTATTACAAGCCCAGCACCGGCTATGAATCCCCCTCATACGGTTACAGCAAATACGAGAAACCCAAGTCTTACGGCGGCTACTCACCAAACTATTAAATCGTTCCACTGACCCATCATCAGTTATTGACCCTCCCTGACGTATTCAAATTCCTAGGATGTTTTTGGCATTTAGTGTATGTATTATTGTGTATACTATAAGATGAGTTTGAAAGTTTCTGTGAATGTCGAACGAATAACTAATAAAACAACTTTTTCTAAAATAAAATCAATCGACTCTAGAAAAAGTTTAGACTTTATATGCAAGGGAATCATTATGCGGAATTTTCGTGGAAATTTTACAACGTCCGCAATGGACTAGCAGGAAAGTTCCATACACAAAATGTTAAATGCGCCTATACAGGTCGCAAAACACTAGAATTATTAACAAAAGATTATGTCAGATATAAAAATTTCTTTTTCACAGGTACTAATTACTATTAGACAACAATTTCACACAGTGTAGACGTGTGTATGGGTAAATCTGAGCTGTGACCATAGAAAATTAATTTAATGGTATTAATTATGGTATTCAATTTCTTGGGAATCAATTGGTCGATGTATTCGCTCTACTTTAAATGTTACCGATTCTATTCACGGTCGATTATCTAAACCCTATATCATAAAAAATAAGCGCTATGAATGTTTCTCGATCTCATGTGAAATTAACCGCTCGGATGGTTCAACAGAATTGCTTGGTCCTTCGATTAAAAGGTTTGATAGTGTTTAATACGAGGGCATATTATCGTCATCAATGCCATGCTATTTTTATCGATTGTTATTTTTTCCGTCCGTTTATTCGTATAAATACCGTCCGTCCCGTTGTCTACCATCATCAGTTGCTGATTCCACCCGATTCCGGCAATCCGAAAATAAGAGCTCCTTTTGCAGAAATATCTAAACATCGCATCATGGTGAAATTTACTGTAGGTTCATAATCGGACTTCAAACTCGAATTTGTTTAACGATGTTACATCTATTGGCTTAAGCTACACTTTTGTCTTTTGTGTTGGAATATTTTCAGGTTGCCTTAGTCCTTGTCTTTTTCGCGACTGTCGCTTTGGCCAATTCTCCGTCGTACAACGGGAACTGGAAGGGAACCTACGGACCTTATGGTGAGACATTTCCCAAAGGTAGCTACGAATACGACCAACCTTCTCCTTATGAATACCGCGGAAAACCAAGCTACGTCCCCCCTCAATACGGCAGCCGCAGCCTCCCATCTTATGGCTACAACAAATACGAGACACCTAAATCTTACGGCAGCTACTACTCACCCAGCTACTGATCATTTAAATTGTCGACCTAACTTTGTCCCCTCCGATATTCCCTTTGTGTTAAACACGAGCCCTTTCATGTATTTGCGAACAGTTCCCTATTCAATAATTCTGTGCGTGATTGTAATACAATGATACCGTTTAGCCACAGACAAAGTTGTGAGGTACAAAAGCGAGCCTAAAGTCGTTCTACAAATGAGTTATCGTACTCCGTAGTACTATGTCACGATTTATAACCAACGCCACCAAACAGTCACAAAGGAAGAATAGAGATAAATGTTTCCTACCTTTAAGTCTATGAAATACGGCCAGGCACAAGTGGTCCATCCTCTGAAGAGTTGACTCCACCAGGTGGAATAAGGGCCTCAGACTAGTGAATACACTCACATGGGTGTACACGAGGACAGAGGGGATTTAAAGAAATGGGAAAAAGAGAGACGTAACTTGGCCGACATTGGTAATTTCTCCATTCAAACGGGATGCTGTTAATCTAAATAAAAAATTTAAAATGGGTTAGGAAAATGGAAATAAGAAGTTCCTTTTTTTCTCACTGACGCCTACTAATGCTACTGAGGATGAAGGTGGAGTCTGCCAAGCATGAGATTAAAATTTCGACTGTGATGGTCTTTAACTTGATTTCTTCAGATTAATGGGCGGAGAAGAACACGACTTGGAATATACTGTGTGAAAACATATATTACCACAAAGGACGCAAGAGCCCCATCAAATTGATAATGATTCCATCCTTGACAAAATCTGTGCTAAGGCGTGTCCACGCGTGATATAGGAGCAAAACTTAAAAAATGACAATAACGTACGATAAAACACAAAAACACGTAAATAGACAAATTATAATTGCTGTAATACCGTGACATCAATTACGTGCGATATTTACGATTTTTTGTTTCTGCCACGGACTCGCCAGTTCCGCACGCGAGAGCTGGGAAAAGTGTAAAAGACGAAATCACGATTTTTATTTTATTTTTTTTCGGTCAATGTTGTAAAATAATCAACTAAACGGCTTACCCGTCTACGGTCAGTTTCTTCGGTTACACCCAAGGTTGGACGGCCAACAGGTTTTTCTACTATAAATACCTGAAGTCTCCTAGTCCACCGTCATCAGTTGCTCATTCCAGCAATTCGACCATAACAGCTCCTGTTTTAGAAATCAGCTACATTAATAATCACAACATGGTCAAATTCACTGTAAGTCTAGAATTTAATTTCATTTAAAAATTTACTATTAATTTTTATTCGTATGATTCTAATGTTCAATGGCTGTTACAGATGGCTTTGGTTGCCCTGATGATAGCCAGTACGGTCGCCACTACGGCCAGCGACCAATATTCTTACAAGAGAGGAAGCTACAGTTACGATGATTCCTCAATTTCTGATACGGCCCACAAGGCACCCACTTACGGTTACGATAAAAAATCCAACAATAGCTACCAACCTTCTACTGAATACAACAAGAAATCAAGCTACGGTTATCCCTGGAAACCTATCTATGGCTATCAAGCAGCTTCTTACGTTTACGACAAGAAACCTAGCTACGAGTACAGCCCTCCGTCTTATGGTTACGACAAGAAACCTAGTTACGAATATCAGCCTTCTCCTTACGGTTACGATAAGAAACCGAGCTACGAGTACCAACCTTCTTCTTACGGTTATAGTAAGAAACCGAGCTATGAGTACAGCCCACCTTCTTACGGATACGACAAGAAACCTGGCTATGAATACCAACAAACTCCTTATGGTTATGGTAAGGCAGCTAGCTACGAATACAGCCCTCCATCTTACGGTTACGACAAGAAACCTAGCTACGAATACCAGCCTTCTTATGGATACCAGCACCAAAAGTCAAGATACGAATACAGTCGTCCTTCGACTTACGGTTACGAAGCCAAACCCAGCTACGAATACCAACAGCCTTACGGTTATAATAAGAAACCAACAAGCTACGAATACAGCCCTTCGTCTTACGGATACGAAAAATACGAGAAACCCAAATCTTATGGTACAGTCTACTCTGCTGCATCCTACTGAAACATCGACCAGCCTGGCCATCAATAATATTTAAGCAAACTCCCCATCGTAATAATTATGAAATATCAGTAAGCTACGACGAACTCATCTTTGTGTAATTTGACAAATAAAAGATCTGTCTTTAAATTTTCAAATCAGTTCCAAGGCAAATCTTTCGGATTTAAATGTCACATAAATAAATAATAAAACGGGTTTTGCCGGAAGGTCCATGGTCAGTTGTCCAGAACTCGGCGGTGGGAACGATAGAAAAAGTTATTTGCCAATTGGGGCGATCGAAAATACTGAGCTATTCGATTCGCTACAGTTATAGAAAATCTTAAATTGAATTCTCACGTTGTGTATGTAATTTGCCAGTTTATAACAATCAAAAACTGGGAATTACTACCACAGCTTTTTTCCTTATACTTTGGTTATAGCACAAATAGAACTTTTTCTCACGCAAGTGATTCCGCACGAGTAAAAATGTTTTCTCTTCCAAAGTTGAAAGAAATCATTCGCTCAAATCAGCCAAAAATTCAATCTCCGATACTTTTTCGACACCGAATAAAATATTGCATCAGAAAATAATGTTGGCCCCCATTCAATTTCAGATTAATTTTAGCTGAAGTTACGGTAGAATAGAGATCTGGTTGGAATAATTGCAAATAATTTGTATCACTACCGAATTAAGGTTGCCAAATATAGAGCGAAAAATAATACGGAATTCTTTGTTCCGCTTCAATTGTCTCAGTCGAGGAGCAGACCTCTAATGAAATTCTCATAAGGGTATATAACTAAGGAACCGTAAACACTGTCTGTGTGTGCAAAAGGACGGAGCATTGACTGAGATATCTTCTAAGGGTTTTTTGCAATTTCCCTTGAAGTATATAGCCTATAAACAAAACATCGCTTCAAGGTTCTTTTATCCTTTTGTGCCCCCCTAGTAGTTATGGCACGACACTTTCTAGCTTTAATCACATCGTTCTTGTTTACGGCGAGTATTTTTGTCACAGCAGTTAAGTGTTACAATCCTGGAAAGTGTTATGAAATGGAAGTATAATTGTGTCCTCAGTTAGAGCCTCAAGGTAAACATCACAGTTATTAACACAACTTTGGGAGGCCATTTTCAATATCGCTTTCTAGCCCACCAATCCTATATATATACACACCGAATCTTCGAGCGCATTGCCACCAGTTGTAACTTTACCAGCCGTTCGGAAACAACTTATCAGACAGAACAAGAGAAAACATTTTCGCCATGGCAAAATTTGCAGTAAGTTGTAATTTTAAATTTAATCTATTTCAATTATTACGTTAGTGTTCCTTGTTTTCCCAGATTTTTCTGTTTCTTGTTTGTCTCGTGTCCGTATCATTTGGCAATCCTCCATACTACTCCTATGGCGAATACAATGGATACGGGTCCTATGACGATTTAGCTCAATTTGGATACGACAGACAAATTGGCAGTTTCGGTTACTACACCGGACCCACTTATCCTTATGATAACGAATATCACGAAAACAGCTACCATTACCCGGATCCACCTTATGTTGAAAACGCTGATCCTTACGAGTTACCTTAGAAAACACACAGAACAACTTTATTATCTATTGATTGTTTCACTGCCTGGTCGTATTGTTAACTTTTTGATTATTTATTACCTCGACAAAACTGTTTTCCAATTTCTCTAAATTATCATTAAAGAATAAATGAAAATGTAACGGTTTCTCGCACCAGTTTAATTAGTTAACTCTCCCCATTCTAAAATAGTTAATTCCATTAAAAAACGGACGAATTGCGGAGTTGTTTAAAAGAAATAATCAATACCAACTATTACCATCTGCAAAAAGTAAAACAGAAACTTTGCTGTTCCACAGATGTCGTTTTCGTCTAAAAAAGAAACACAAAAAACAGGAAGCCCCCCAGTCCAAGATTGCGGGAGATAATATAATCTCCAAAGGCCGTGATTGACAGACTCTGCTGCCCTCAGTGAAACCTGCCAAAAAGCCCTGAAACCCTTCTTGCTCCCCAAAACGATTAAGAATCATGGTTAAGCGGAAAACTAGAGAATCGCAAAACCAGACGACCTGTTCATTTTGATTCTATCAGGCTTCAATGGTTTCCACTAATACCCTTGCTGGATATAATGAGATATGGGACACACATGAGTCTCGAACAGTATCACATACATTAGATTGGCAGACCGAGTGGTTGTGATAAATTACTAACCTTCATCTTTCCGGGGAGACTGATGAACATTGCCAAGGTACTTGAATTTCCTCGTATGGAATCAACAGTGAGGGAGCTTGGCTGATTGCAGGTAGAGTCGTTACATCATAGCGTGTTTGACGTCCACACACTCGTCACCAGTTGACGAGCACCAAAAACATTTCCACCACTCATCTTCAGTTGATAAATTGTTGATGGGATTGAGCAGAAAAAAAGCAGTTTTGTTCAACGAGAACAAGTTGAGAGCTGTGTTTTCACCAATCTAACATTTGAAAACAAAAACAATTAATCTCAAATCTCAATTTCGTACGACGAGCAATAATGAATTTAACCTCTGGATATCTAGCTTGTTAATTGTCACGCAGACACTGAAGAAAGAATCTGTTCCTCACCTCACTCACCTCTGCTACCACATGAGTGACATGTCGCCCATTACTGGGACACCTTCGGCGGGAAGTCGGCCATTTTGTTTATTTTCTCTTTTGTTTCTTCTTTTTTCTCTTCTGCTTTCTTGACTCATCGACATCATCGACAACTCATTTTAATAATTTGTGAAATTGTGGGTTCCGGAATAAGAAAAAGTTGTGCAAAACTAAACCAAAACAAGTATACTATCGGTACTACTATCAGATGGAACAGAGAAAAAATTAGGTGTGGGCAAAGACTTTTTTCTTCCATCATTTAGTACAAGAGAAAAACCTTTTTTTTTTGGGGGGGGGGTCTAGATTTAAAAAAAATTGAATTACAGGTTTTAACCTCGTACACGTCGTTTTGCTTCAGTTTAGTAAGAATTCAAGTGTTTAATTATATTCAAACTAGTTTTCGTTTTACAACACGAGGTCGTTACAACTTACAAAAGGATCGGAAAAATACCCAAATTATATCGATAGTTTATCAAGCTTAGTTCTTCAAGCTTTTTATACGTCTCACGTCTGCCGTGTAAATGAAACTAAACTGTTGGTTGACTTGGTTAATTTATGACTATTAAAGTAATAAAATCTTGAATGCTCATTTTATTTGGAATTTTCTTTTTCATATGCATAGAAAGAAAGCTAATTTCAAAAATTTTTTTTCTCCTTTAACTCTAACTCTCTAACTTTTTTTCAAGTTTAGACAGTAGAACCGATGGGTCCGAATTTGATGTTGCTGAAACTAATCACAGCGTTGGCTTGCGTTACTTCGACTTCGGACGGGACACCCGAAGTGGTCGGGCACGGGCCACGGGCGACTCCGGGCGTGCTGGGATCTGCAGTGGGTGGGTAGTTGCTATCCAACCATAGCATGTTGACATCGTGATCATCCCAGATGGACATGACAAGCACCATGCCCTTTCTCATGGCCTCGCCCATCTGTTTCATGCCACCCTTGTTCTTGTGGTCATCCAAATCACCAAACAGTCCCTTGGTGGCAGCGCACATCTCGTCGGTGATTGAATCGTAGGCAGTGATGCCAGGGAAGTTCACCTGTCAACACAAAATTCAGGTGAATAAAATTGATCAACTGATTTTTCTAGACAACTAAACGAACCTTGGAGTTTTCAATCCTCACTCCATTCTGGACGTAGAAACGACGGAATTCCTTGAAATCTCCGTTGTCGGTGCCGTCAGTGGTGAGGAATTGGGAAACAACGGTGAAAGGCTTGGTGGAATCCAACTTGAAACTACTTCCGGGTCCGTAGAAGGTGTGGTCGTTCATCCGGTACGAAGCGAAATCGCATCCGTCCTTGTCGCACATGCCGTTGTATCTGGTAATTAATTTAGATTTAATAATCTCTCTCTCTGATAGATTTAAATGATATGAGATTACCTGTCTCCGGAGTCGTTGTCACCACAAACGACGCCTTCACATCGGGTCTGGTCGTTGGGGATGCACGGATGGGTGGTGAAAGCCTGGCTCTGTTTATTAGCCTCCCAAATGTCCAGCTCGGCGCAGCAGTTGCCGTAATATCCCTTGCCGGAGTTGGCATCATTGGGGCTGGGGACCCAGTCCTTGGAGTTGGCCAATCCGTTGATCCATTTGATGTCGTGCGGGCACTGGGCGTCACAGTAGCCGGTACCATACTTGGCTCCGCCCTTGTTGGTAGAGTATTTGGACGCTCCTCCATCAGCATCCATGGATACCTGTGTGGCAATCGGAAATAAAGATATGTTCATTTGAATAAGGATTTTTAGGGGAAACTTACGAAATAGAGAGCTCCGTTCAATCCGCAATCCAATGAGGAAACATCGACGTCATAAGTGAATTCTCTGTTCAAAAGCTGGAACATGCGGTACCTGAATATTTTTTTTGAAAATTTAAATTCAGTTTTTTTTACCGCCAAAATTACAACATGATGAAAGAATTGTTAATAATTTACCGATTTTTGGAAGAGTCGAGCAAGTAGGTCCTGGAACCAATGTTCTTGCTATAGGGTCCTTGGGTGACGAATTTCAAATTGAGTTTATTACCAGTGACGCTACCGCCATAAGTTCCAGACCAGTCGGCCGTCGGGACTCCATCAATTTCGCAGTTGGTGGTGCAAGTTTCCGGAGTCGGGCAGAGAGAAGTGTCCCAGAGATTGCCGGTGTAGCAGTTGGTGTAGCCGCCGACCTGTTTCGTTATAGTCACAATAAAAACGACATGATTAATAAAGCTACTTGGTAATAATTAAACAACTATTCGATATTTACCGTATGGGCCCAGCGCCAGTTGGAGTCGAGGACGACAGCATCGGCTTCCGTCTGGCAATTTCCAGGAGCTGTGCAGACCGAGATGGGCAAGTTGAGTGGCTCTTCAGCTGCCTGAGTGCCCACGCCCTGTGAAGAAACGGCTGCAAACAGGCAGAAGCACCACGCAAGTAATACGAGTGAACGCATGACGGTTGATTTAGCAATTCGCTTGGAATAAACGAGCAGCGAGAACCAAACACCTTCTGAACGGATGCCCAGTGTGGTAGCCCTTTTATATTCCAACTTTTTTTCAAATTCGTTTGTTTGCACGAACGGACAGAGTTTATTATTGACACAGACCAGTGCAAATATCAATTATTTATCAAGGTAATAATATAGTGGAAATTGGACCAATCGCCGAGAAGCTACGTACTTTCTCTCGCCACTGTGTACACAGTTGGATCAGTTTTGTAAGATAGGGAAATTATGGGCGTCTATTACGTGATTTATTGACCATAAGAAACACGAAGAAACACGAAGAACCCTAGTTCAGATAAGTTTTTATCGAATGTTTGACAAAGTTCAGTCAAATTCAAATGCGTTTTAAAAAAGCTGCGCGTGTTGTGGAGGTAAACATGTTGTTGACTTTTGGTTCAGCCTTTTTATCATGTTTACACACACGTCTCCAGCAAAGACGTCACTGTCTTTACAATAAGAACTAAATACTAATTCTGGGCTAATATTAGAGAGTCAGGAGTGGGCTCTTAAATGTGCATTGTCACTAATGTAATATCTCACGGACCGTATTTGGCAGTATCAATTTCTTTATCGCATAGGCAAACACTGGTACAGAACATAAGCATGGCATTTAAGGCGTAAGGCAGCATGTCACATGACCACACATGTAAGGCTTTCACAAATAAGAGAACGTGATCACCTCGTGAGCGTAAAGCTTATTGGACAACAATGGTAAACAACATTTTATGTAGTTCATCACAATAAACTTTGTGGAGAGGACTAGTGAACCTGGGCGGTATAGACAGCTTGGATAAACCCCGATCAGCTCAGAGATATGAACCGTATTTCCCACCTCAACTCCAGCAGTACTGTCAGGTGAGCACAAATATCGTACACCTCTAAATTTTAAAAAGGTGTGATAAGAGCATTAATCTGAATAACAATCATGTTTTAAATTAAATTTGTCTTAAAATTTTAAAAAGAATAAAAATATTCAATTAAGCCAGTCGAGTTGTTCATTAAATTGGTCGTCCATTTCATTAACTTCAGGTGAAGTAGGGTACATTTCCACCATTTCTTTCAGCTGATTAGCTACTTCTTCAAGTTGAATCCGGTGTTCAGGATTTGGTGCAATCATCGATTCTACAATTGCTTGAAATCGGCTTTGTTCTTCAGGGAAAACTGTTTCAAAGTTAATAACACATTAATAGCCTTTATGATCGCTGTTATTTAGCGAAATCTCGTATTCAAACTTACGCTTAAAATTGACTGGATTTCCTTCACTAATATTCTTCACGGTAGATATCGACCCATTTCCGAACGGATGGCAACCAGGTTTCAGGTAAAAGAAGAAAACACAACCGGTCGAAAAAATATCGCTGGCGACGGAGCCTCTCTTCTCAGAGAAAGCTTCGTCGTCTGGGTGATCCAGCAACTCCGGAGCCATCCAGCACAGATTATTGCCTTGAGCCTTTTGTCGGTCTCTGCTGACGGAAAATGAATTAGTACCAATGCGTACTGGCTTGCTAAGTCCGAAATCGGCCAACATGACGGTGACGGGATGAGTCGATGAAATAAGAATGTTCTTGGGGTCGATATTTCGGTGGGCCAGACCTTTTGAGTGAACATATAACAGGCCTTCGGCAATGTCCAAGAGGACGGTGGCGTCCGACGGCATTGGACAGTTAATAAATTGTCCCTTGCAATACTGATAAAGCGAACATACGCATAATTCCAGAGCAAAATTCCTAAATATATGGTGGATTTGGATTCATGGAATTAAAATTAATTTAGGGATGAGGATCACAATCATTTATCAGTGACAAAAGTTATACTTACTTAAACGGAGCATCCTCTTCTACCAAAAACAATTTTATAACATTTCGGTGGTCCAGTATTTTCATTAGGGCATTTTCTTCCCTTTGGTTTCTCTGCTTGTAAATATCTGATTCGTCAATACAATGATATCTCAGATTTCGTTGGACATCTTCTAATAAAACTTGTTTGACAGCCACTTGTTTGACACCATCCAACATGCCAGAATATATGTTACTGAATTGCCCATTGCCTAATAACTTTGCTCCGTCAAAAGAAATTCTTCCAACCATTTCTTTCCTTTTTTATGACGCTGTCAATTAGGTAGGAATTACCTGAATAAACTACAAGATAATAGTTGTAAACATCAAAGACTGAGTTTTTGTAATTGCTGTTAGTTTATTCTCGTTAATAATCCGAGTACTCAAGTTTGTGACTGTATGTGTTATATTGAAACGAATTAGTTGATATGTCAAGAAGTGAAAGTATGCTGTTATATGTCAAACATGGGAATGGGAATTATTCAGAGATTTCAGAGTAAAGCAATGACTACATATTAGAATTTATCCAAGATTTAATATCGACAAGTAGCCATGAATACCTTTCTCTATAAAATACGACACGTGAATCGGCGGGACTTAAGAGATCGAGCGGGAGTTTTACAGTAGCAGACGACAAACAAACACGGGCATTATAAATAGGAAGCCGATGCTTGCTGCATAAGGCTGTCACCCACTGCGCAGACATGACGTCATTCAATAACTTTTTTGACCCGGTTGTTTAGCCTCCAGTCAGTTTAATGCTGGTGACACTGTCCAGAGTCGGGATCCTATTACTAAGATAAACCCTATCGCTTCTTGCATAGCTTTCAGACTTCGAGTCTTTTAAAAAATCTGTCAATGTTTTTTTGTATTTTGTTATAACCACATCCGGATAGTCACATTACGAATCCTGTTGAATTGATTACAGATTTTACATATTCTTTATCGTCAAATGTTTATTAGAAGAAAACTTGAACTTTGTATTGGTCTTTACATAATAAAAGTAAAATCTTCTTTTAGAAAATTAATTAGGCCTCTTTCTGTTGGACCGTTTTCAAAAAATAGAAAAATACGAAACTGAACATACTCGCCACAATTTGGACGATCCAAGGAACTAGGAATGTCGGTTCGTTCCAGGTAGAAGACGGGAGAAAAATTAGACTCCACAATGTCATGAGGGTTACATTCTGGATGAAACAGATCTATATGCGACGAGCAATCCAAAAATTCAATGTATTAGAGTTGTTATGCTATTAGTTAGTATAAAATATGAATGGAGAAACGTTAACTCACAGTTAGATATCTGCCGGGGTCGAATCGAGGGTGTTTCTCTTGGTCCAACTTGGTTTTGAGTGGATGCAAGTAGGCGAATACGTGCAAGAAAGACAATCTTAACGAGTCCATGAAACCGTAATTTTTTTTCCAATGCAAGACGAATATTGTGATTTGGTGGGCAAAGCAGGCCGGCCAAATATACCAACCGTAGACGGACGAAAATAAGCTTAGGGCAGTGAATCGCGCAACTAATTTAAATGAAAAATTGTTATAAATATGCTGTTAATTGGAGGTAATGAGCGGGACATTTCTACCTATGGAAAATAAATTAGCGAAGAATAGAAGGGCGCTCTGTTTCCAATTGATCAATTTTATGCAATTGATGGTAGGATTGGCAGGAAACGTCTGGAAATCTATGACGATGCCATTCGATCGGTTCTCTTGGTCTTCATTGTCGCCTTTGATTCCCTTCATTAAACTGATTTTTTGGTCATAAGAGACCAATGACAACGTCAAACTTATGACGGAGATAATTAAAAAAACAGATGAATAATCTAAAAAAAAAACGACAATTCAATAATCCAATTGAAATTCCATAACAAATTTGACAAAGAAATACCTTTGAAATGAAAACCCTCTTTCTCCGCGACGTAAAGGTTCAGCAAAAGTTGCGAGGCCGATTTCACGAAACAATCAAACTGGCATAGTATCGTCAACTCGGCATCTTCCCAAATTATGGCGACGAAGTAAATGTCTTTGGCAGCGTTATTCATTCTCTTTGCTAGTATAGTTTTCCAGGTGTATTTCATTATAAAGTAATACCTGTGGAACATTTTTAAAAAAGGAAAACGTGACATGTTGTATTACAGTGAGTTATTAATATCGATAGCATCTACCTGGGAATAAGGCAAACAGCACCCAATATCCACTTGATTGCCCAGTTGAAAAATGTATACTCTTCCTTTGGCAACCAATTTCTGGCGTTGTATGTGTCTCCCGTTTTATTATAAAATAAGTAACTTCTAGCAGTCATTAAAAAAGATGTGATAACGACAAAAAGCGAGATGAACCCGCAATGCCAATAATCTCCCTCGCTGTAGTGGTGAATAATCAAATAACATTCATAGATCAATCCACAGACATAGAGAATAAATAAAATCACAGTGAGGAACATCGACTGGCACAAGTTTCTATATGAAATCTCGGTTTTGCATTGTTTCGCAAAATTCTGAATTTCTGCCCTTTGAGAATTTTGTCCAGGCTCGCTACTCTCTACATCAGCCGATTTGGCCTGTTTTCGCTTCTTCTCGCCCATTTTTCAGCCAATGTAATTTTTCAACTGTTCACAATTTTTTTGCACTGACGTCGACTCACGACCGCAGCCCAACTGTAACTGGCGGAACTGCTGAGACGCATGCAGCAGCATGCTGCTAAACAGTCGCCGTTCGTTTTCGTGCGTGATTTCTAACAATTTTTCTTTTTGGTAGGTTATTTCAAAGTTTATTCTGATTCATTTCCGACGACTTGTTTTTTTTGTGATCGCCAAAGATTTATTATTAATCATTATTAACGTGAAACTTATATTGTGACGTTGCACAGTTGTTGCGTCATGCACCCTTCCAGAAAACTCTTGAGCCGGATGTTCCGATTGACGCAATCCTTACTCCTATACTGGCGGCCATTTTCGATCGGTTGGTTACTTGCTGACATTCTTTGACTTTTCACCAACAGTGTTAGACGGTTAAGAAATGAATCAACTAACCTAACCCAACGTATACAAGGACACTAAATTAATTCGCCAATGGCAAACGTCTACAACATTCCCGATTTGGCGATTGGATTCATGGAGATTGGAGATAAGATTGCTGGTCTAGTGACGTTTTGTATTTCTTTTCTGCGTTACCTTTGCTACACTGCCAATTGCAGACTCCTTTACCACTTCTTAAAGGTAATTTTTTATTTCTATTTTTTCGTGCTGGAGTTACTAATTGTTGCCATTGTTACACGAAATGTCTTATTTATTCTAGATCAACTTTTTTTGGAAATGATGAAACTCCTATTTTGGAGGCCCACATTAAACAACACGTTGGGACATGTCGCACTCAAAACGGACAGATATTACGTCGGCTTTAGGCCGACAAAGGGAAATTTACCGGGTGGCAGTCAAATTAAAAAACGCATTCCTGTCTCGCAAATCATGGAAGGTAATATGAAAGGATGTCTCGCCTTACATCAAAGTATCGATCGGAATTGCGAAAGAGGCTGTGACCCCATCGAATATGAAATCGTCATCGAGGAAGCCAGTAATAACGAAGATGTCAATTCAGTCGTTGAAGAATTTCTGCGTTACAACGGGATCAATCCGGAAGATGTGACAATCGAAAGAGTTGAGGAACTCTGCAAGAAGAGAAAAGAGTACAAGCTATTGCCACCGGAAGAAGCTCAGAACGTTGAAGAACCAGAAATACCAATAAAATTGCTGCCTAAAACCGAATACTCGTACAATTTGATTGAGTTGATGAGTGGCAAAACGGAGGATGCAGAGTCTTTCTACCACCGACAGCAAAGTTGCGTCTCTCTCGTATTCAACGTCATCCAAATGGTTTGGCTGAGAAGTCATCCGGACAACCAACCCAGTCCCATGTCGAATCCCGTTGAATTGATTACAGATTTGCCATTTCAAGTGTTTTATAAAGTGCCGTGGTTGGAAAAAGTGGTCAAAAAACATTTGACGTCCAGGATTGTTGCCAGCAGCAGTGCGACGATGGAATGGGTTGATACAGACGTGCTGGGGACGATGAGTAATACGGTAGGTATAATTGATTTTTGTTTGGGCTGACGAAAAGATTAACTTTGACTGTTGAAAAATTATAGGAAATGCCGACTGTTTACATTTGGTATCCCGACAAAAATAACCGATACGGTCACGCCGCTCTGCAGACGGACAAGTATCACATCAGTTTCTGGTCGGAACAAGATGTCAAAGACTGCGGCAAAGGAACGGCAGCTACGGTGGGAATACCTGGATCTCTCGTTATCCATCAAAAACGGGACATGGAACTCGAAGGAAATCGGCTACCCACTGCGACCTACCAAATCGTCACGGTCACCAATGAAGCCATCAATCGAATCCACGAAGAGTTTATTGATATTGATACAACGACATCAATCCGGCGGATGTGACTATGGAAGCGGCCGAAAAACTCCTCGACGAAGAGAAAACAGATGTGCCTGTTGGTAAAACCCCCTATACCTATTTGGCCGATATTCGGGGTCAAATTTCTGTGTTTGATCTGGTACAACCAGCTAACCTCATAAACACTGGAAAACCGCCGTGGTATCATTCGAAACAAAGTTGTCTGTCGTTTTGTTACCACATGATCCAAAATGCTGATCCCCAATCGCAAGGAATTATTGCGAGACTTTATCATTTCGCGACCCTCCAAGTACTAGACAATTTCACCGTGCCCTGGTTTGAAAGCCACGTCAAAAAGTATTGGATAAGAAATAGCTTGTTACATACATTCAACATCGGAGACAATTCAGTCACGAGATCCACACGTTATTGGGTGGTGGATAAATGGACCAGCAGCAGCAGCTCACATCAATCACATGAAGAGATTGGAAGATTCCGCCAGATTTTCCGAAAGATGAAACAACACAAGTTGCTTTCGTTCCTTTGTCTGAGTGGACTTATCGCCTTTTTTTATTTTATAGATGAACACTATTACCCTATAGGAACCAGTCTGATTTTTAAAAGTTTTCTACCATTCCTCCCGTTCTTCTTTCTCTATTTCCCTGTCAATTAAGTTAAATGTAGGAAAGGAAAAAAACGGTCAAAATTTAAGGTCACAGAAATAGTAGACAGTTTCTTGAATGCTTATCATTTATTCTTAAACTTGCCGAGTCACGGAGTCAGTTCATTTACATGGCAGCCGTCAAGACGCCGCTCAAGAGAAAACGTGAGAGAATAACGTGGATCAGCGCCAAGATGGAGTCACCAGAGAGGAAGATCCTGTCGTTTCTATTTCGATCCGTCGTAAAAAAGAGACTTGGTGGTGCAGAATCTGTCAAGCAGATGGCACAAGTTCTTATTCAACTTGTTCACATTCGACGCTCTTCAAAGCCAATTAACTTTGCACTGTAAGAAACTGAAATAAGTTCTAACATCTTTAACCGACGTATCGATAGCAAACAAGAAAATGTCTATTGACAGTTGAAATGTTCGATTTTAGTCAATATTATGGGCTTCATGTTATCTGAATACAGCAAGTTAAAATTATGTCATTGTCGCCGTCTCATTACATTAAAATCTTCCGTGCCAAATACATAAAATCCTGGGCGTGGTCCAAACTTTACGTTGTAAAATTTCAGGCGTATTAGGGTCATTAGGGTAGAGTTTGATACTTTCAAAAGTGGATTTGCCGTACTGGTTATCCCCCCCCCCCCCCTAGATGTTTTCTTACCCTTTTTTAAATTTTACTGTTACAAAGCTAAGGAGGTAGTACTCATAAAAAAGTAAAATACCAAATTTACAAGGCCAAGACAGATTTAAAAAAAAATACGCCCAGCTAGTCTACTATGTGTCAGTCCACGATCGGATGTACTGTAAACTAAACTTGCAGGTTGTAGCCTGAAAATAATTTGACCGGTAAAACGTTAAAAGTAAATTTTTTTACAAGGCTAACAAGTCCATGGGTATTATTCTCAGTGTGGGTTTCTGTGGTTCTCCGTGGGTTCTCTTTTTTACAGGAATAAATACTATAACAGTGTTATTAATTAGTCTGTGCTGTTGTTGAACTCTTGTGTGAATATGGGTGCGCAGAACTTCCTTTAATTTTTTTTTTGCGGAAAGGCTAGAGACAGAACTAGCTGGACGAATTGTGAGTGACGAATTTACAGTTGGAAATACAGGATGAATGGTGTTGGAAGCTCACAGCAACGTTTTCTCTATTTCATGAATGGCAATCAATAAAAGTGAAGTTCCTTCCGTTTTTCACAGTTTAACCCGGACGTTGATTTCCAGTTTTTTTTTTTTTTTTTTTCATTTCCTTTACTTTTTGCAGACCTTATCGGACATGATTCATCGTGTTTGACTAGTCTTATTGATCTCTAATCGGTACATCTATGCCAGTATAAATCTAAAACTATCAGTAGTTGAACCGGCGCTTTCCAGTAGACAACTTTTCATCCGAGCTGGAAGTCTAAAATGCCGATCCCTTGCTTCGCGCGCGAGTTTCCCGATAGGGTTTTTTTTTGCGGAGTTTGTGTCTTTTTAGCTTTGGGTTCGATGTTTTTGTTCGATTAATCGTTTTGAAGGGATAAAAAAAAGCCTCATAACAATAGGAACGGGGAAAAAAATTGCTAACCGAAATGAATCCACCCAAAAAATTAAAAACCTACGCGCGAGTTTGACTCGAAAGTATGGGGTACGTGTGCTGACAACTTTCTTTATTGACACGACAGCAATGTTGGGTCATGTATGTTGACATATTGGTATAGCTGATGTGATATTTCCACCAATCAAGAATTTCTCATGAAACATTTTAATGGCATTAAAATAGATTCTTGAATGTGGAGGGAACCCTTATGATGCAGTGTCATTGGCTGAGAAATCGGCTCTTTTTTTGCAACACAAATTCCCTCTATTAAAATAGCAACCATGGACGGATATCAACCTGATGTGGAGCTCTCAGATGATCTTTATGATACCAAGAGACTAAACACAGAGAACATTCCTTGTGTACTGACTTTGATGCAGGTTTGTAGGTTAAAACTTTAAATTTGAAATAAATAGTCTAATACTAAGTTTTCACTTTCAGATTGGAAACCATTTAGTAGTTCCAACACCCAAAAGAAAAATGCTGTAGCTTTTCTGGTATTAAAATGATTACTGCTGTTAGGGAAATTGACAGTTGTAAGACATAAGCTATGATATTCTTAAAGATGGAACTTTTAGAGAAATAACATTTAAGCGATGATATAAATCTTCCAAGAGTTCTCCTTTACTTATCTCTTCGTAACCTAGGTTGACTATATAATTTCTTTACCATCGCCCCTTGTCTGAATTAAAGTGCATTTGGTATGAAAAAGAAACGGCAAATAAAGCGGCAATTCAAGCATTTATTGTAAATAGGACAGGAGATTTTTCTTTTATAATTGTGGGCTACATAAGTTCATGAATAGGTCAAAGCCGATACTTACTGATTCGGGTGGTTATCAAGTCATACTCGACGTATGACGTCATGACGTAACATCGAAATTACGAAAAATTACAGAAGTCTTGTTGCTTTTTTCAGTTAATTTCGAACCATTATTTATAGTATTTAAATTTATATAAATAACATATAAGGTTAATAACCACCCTAAACAAGATAAGATTTTTGATAGATTAATTGAACGTTTATAGGATGAAATTACGGCTCTATTTCTCTTATCTATGAAGGGAATTTTGACTAAAATTTTCGACCGCACACTTGGAGAAACTTCTGATGTAGTGAGTAAAGAAATATATAGTTTTCTTGTTAAGAGTGGTAATCATATATCATTGAGACCCGAATTTACACAGGCTCAACCAGTAAGTGGTATAGGACTAGAAAAAGTTAGGCATTTTCCTTTTCTAAAGGCAAAACTTATTAAAAATGGTTTAGAAGGCAAAGTAATATTAGAAAAAGGACAACTTCCAGGTAAGTCGTTGACGATGAGACGGATTGCTTTGGGCATAGCCATCGTAAGGTGCCATTGCCGAAGTGACCATTCTTATACACTCCTTTAACTAGTCATCTTTGACCTAGAGGTAAAATATCAGCATTACAAAATTGGAATCAACAAACAAGCACAACCACTAAATACCTTAACAAGTCGCTGAATTTCTAGTAAAACGTCTCTGATAATAACCTCGATGGCCGGCTGGTGACACTTCATTTCGACAAACAGTAGGACGTAAGCCAAAAGAGATGAGGGAAAGGCAGCATTATTTTGCGTCACAGCAAATGGTCTCCTGCTTGCATGAAAGAATAAGAATGTCTTGCTGAAGAGCGGCAGGTAAAGTCGTCGAGAGAAGTGAGTGATACAGGTTGAGGAATGTTAAGGTCGTGACCGGTTCTTCTTGGGGTAGACAAGCTAACTTGGCTTCGACAATTTTTTCCATCCGGTTGATGTCTCCGGCGGTACATTTACATTAAGATATCGTTAACAGATATTGAGGTTCAGGAACAATCTATTAATTAAAATTTATTAGACAACCTGAATACTAGCCAATTAAAACTGTCAACATACCTACAATGGACTCTGAATGGAAGATACCTCAATGTTGTTCTGTTTAATCTTCTCCACCCATTGGCAAGCTGCTAGATGGAAGGAGCTGATTGCTATGCATGAGAGGTGTTTAGGAGTGCTTTCATGCGGCTCATGAACCAGTCCATCATGTTGAGAGCATCCAGAAGAACTGCATAAGGAAGATCATACCAGACTTTCATGCAGCGAAGAACATGAGCAGCTCCATCCCTCATTGCACACATAATTTCACCGCTTTCCTAAAACGCAAACAACAAATTACAAATTAGTTTGTATTCTCAATAGAAGAAGCATTACAGAATACTTACTCCTGTATTGCTGGCAGTGTTCGGAACGTCACGGAGTTTTCAGTGACTTAGAAAAAATTTGCACGTCATACGTCATTTGAAAACCTAACGTCAAAAGTCAAAAAAAAAAAGTCAACGTAACTGCCAAAAAAAATTACGTCACCGTCATGACTTAAGTCACAAAATAAGTCATGTATTTTTACGCTATTTGACAGGTGGTTTTTACAAGTTTAAAGCAATTTTTAGAAATATTAACATTTCCAACATTGAATCGGACAACTTATTTCTTCTTATTGTTAAAATTAATGCTGCTAAGCTAAAAAGACGCTCTACTGGAGCGCTAGTTGGAATGACAGTATTATATTTTACAAACAAAGATTTAATCTGTGGATAATTATCAAGCATTCCTATAGAGGTGTCGCGATCTTTTAAAAATCGGTCTACGGTGAAATTAAAAAAACTAAAGACACCAGAATCAGTTCACGAATCTTTCTCTATAGTAGTAGACGCCATTGTCATGACTTTTGATGACAACTGATATGTTTTACGAAAATTACAGACGAAAAAATCTTCCGATCCACGGCATTGTTCGTCAACATTGCCAGATGACGTTTTTATTTTGACTTTTTTTAAGATTCCAAATTTTTTTTCACGTCAAACGTCAACGTAAAAGTCACGCATAAATTTTATTTCAGTCGCAGTCGACGTATACGTCAAAATTTGACTTAAGTCATGACTTAAGTCAAAATTTGACTTAAGTCAATTGGTGACGTTCCTAACACTGATTGCTGGCTGTTGAGTGTTGACAGAAGTTGAAGCTTTGGTTGGAATTTAGCTTCAAGGGCCATGGCTTGTCGTAGACTCTGCACCAGTGTTGATACATCAGGACTGGTGGAAATATCACATCAGCTATAGCAATATGTCAACATACATGACCCAACATTGCTGTCGTGTCAATAAAGAAAGTTGAGATAAATTAATTGTATCACCTGAAGCATAGGATCTTTGTAGGAATTTGCAAATTTCATTTTCCAGATGTTGATGAGTTTGCAAGTCTCAGCCTTGCCGATCCACTGGCATTGGAAACTAATGTAGTTTCAAGAATTATAGGGTGATAATCCAGCATTGTTCTACCATCACATCGTAAATCATCCTTTGATATTTCCAAATTTGAATTTCGTTAAGTAAGGACAATTTATTTCAATAAGAGACCAACAGAATTTAATTAATAAAGTAGTAAAGGAGTAGTAAGAGGTAGTAAAGGACTCCATGATGAATGAATGCTTTTCGGTATATAAAAAACCGTACGGCTTTTGTACCAGCTTTACGTAGTAGGGAAAATAATTTACAATCAAAGGATTATACTACCTACATTGATTAGCAGCCAGCCTTGTTTTGTTTTTGAATAGCAGCTAGCCTTGTTTTGTTTTTGAATTCCAATCCAAGGCCGCGTTGAAGTTCGTCGGCCTTGAATTATGGATTGGCGTCAGAAGCACCTGTCGGGAGAAAAACTAACTAAAAATAAGCGATTCTTTTTTACATTTAAATCACACCAACCCCTTTATCTCAATCAAAGCGGGATCACGACGTTGCAATGTAAAAGCATCCCCTCTACAAGACGGTCGCAATTTGAATACCGTGACGAAAACCCCCGCAAATCGCATAAAAGAACAATGGAACCCCCCAAACGAAAATCGTTTCCCTATCTCTCCGAGAGAAACAGCGCCACCTCCCAGAGAGAAATCGAGTAAAAAACCCCGAAAACAGCTATCGAGCCGTAGAAGAAAGAGACGTCGTCCCCCCGTCCTGAGTGGGAGGTGGGTAGAGTGGGGTCGGGTGGGGTGGGGTGGGGGGTGGGAGGACAGGGTCGTTTGCCGATAAATCCCTATCGGGAAATTAATTAAAAGAATGAAATTATTTCTTACTTTTGCATCGATCATCGTTTATTTAAACCTCACAGCGGTAATCCGTTTCCTGTTACATAGCCTTTAAAAACACTCACGTTAACATTTATTTTCTAATTGTACTTTTTTTAGATGAAGGCCCATCCACATCCGGAAAAGCGTTCAGCAGCTCTGGAGGGATCGTTCATGAGCGCAGTGCCGATATCACTTACTGGTACCTTACTATTTGAGTTTTAACATCAACTGGTTATTTTAATTATCTATCAAAATTTCGAATCCTTGTTACATCAAAAGACGATATGCCGCCTGAAATAGAATCTCCCGATTTTCCTCAATTACTGGTATACACATTTTTGTTTGACGCCCTTCAGCATTGTACTGCCCAAATAATCCATTGAAGTTTTGAATCCTAGTTGAAGTGCATTCCAAACCAAGATTGGACGGCCGTAGAGTCTTGTGAGAAAGAAACCGAACTGAAATTGAACATGACTAGAAACGCTATAATGAATAGAAGTCTCCCTTCAAAAGGTACATCGTATTATTTAAATGTCGTGGTTTTTATTGTGATTACTCGTGATGTGACTGCTAAATGGACCAATCGCTAACAATGATGGGCTAAACAATTAGAAGACAGAGAAAAACTCGAAGAGGAAGAAAAAAAGTTCCGCGCGGTAATATGCAATTTTGTCGGTCGTTTGTATTTAGCTATTGATTCACAAATGTAACTGTTTCATTTTCCCTTGTGTCATTTCAGTTTTCTTGCGAATGTTTAGTAAAGAAAATGATTTTGGTCAGTAATTTAATTCAGCATTCTTTATTACGTATAGCTAAATGAATTAGATGATTTTAATTTTAATCAGGCGGATGAAATGACAGGCCAGCTTGACATGGCCGGTTATGAAAAATACTACGAAACTACTTCTCTATCTTCTGAACAAAAGGCATTGGCTGCCGCCGATTTTATTTCGTGCATGACGGCCAACTTAATCAGACCTTCCCTACCTATCTTCGTTCGATGGACTGAGTCAAGTATTATTATTTCCTAAATTCATTTAACTATCAGTCTATCACTTAGATTTCTCTAAATATTTCCTTTTTAAACTGTTGAAAGGCAATGAAGTAATTGGCAACTTGGTCACAGCCAACCATGTTATAGGATGTGACATGAACTCCTTAATTAAGAATGTAAGATGCTAAAGAGTTAATTCAAATTGCAATCACGCTTACCGTTTTATTCCGATCCGGTCATTTTCAGGGCTGTTCCGATGCTTCCGTCAGCACTTCAACTCTGACTTGGATTATGCAAAATCTACAGACCCGCATAGCAAAAGAGATTCTTCAGTAAAATTAGACCTTTGCTGATAGCCAATTGGTCGGAGATCCATGAATCCAGTACTTTCATTGTTGACTCTGTTTCGTTCCTAATGAATGCAATTAAATAATGCGCTACACAATTATGTCGCATCAAGAATATGTTATCGGTACAGCCGTGTCAGCAGTAGCAACGGAATATTATTTTTCGTCCTCTAATCGTCGGCGGAAGCGCTAGCTGACAAATCATCTTTTTTTATCCACATTTATACATTTTTAATTTTTTTGGCAAGTAAAAAAAATCCAGAGATTTACTTAATAAATGGCAAATTCTCACTGGAACAATTGGCGTGAGATATCATTAATAACACTACGTACTATATCGAAATATTATAATATTCCTGTACGTGTGGTCGAACATAAAGAAAAACGAAGGGGTGTAAACAGCTTAGAAATTTTTTTTTATTAATTAAGTAATTTAGAGAAAATTTGTCTAAGCAAAAATAGCTTAAAAAAGGTGAACGATTTTTTTAATTAATTCCTGTGCAAACAATCAACATGTTGATAAAAAAATTCATAGATCAATTAAGCTATTTAAATTTGGAAGTTATGATACATTAAAACATAGCGTTAGCGCAGTCACGTTAAATTCATCATTCTTGCACTTATTATGGCATAATTTGACTAAGTTAAAAGAGACATAAATGCTGAGTAGTACATTTCACATTTCCACAATGCCATTCATGTAGAAAGGGGCGGGGCTGACAGATTTCTCGTACTTTTCTTCTTTAGCTTTGATCGTATCCTTGAGACTTTTGGGGGTTTGTCCTGGATCATCATTTGTGTGAGTTGTGAAACTCGTTTTATTTCTCTGTATTGGTCTGTGCTGTCGTTGAACTTTATGTGAATTTAGATATGCGTAGAACTTCCTCTACTTTTTGTTAGCGGAAAGGCTGGAGACGGCATGGAAGGTCATCAGTTAATACTATGAAAGTTGGACGATTTTACTGAGTGACAAATTTACAGTTGGAAAACAGGATGGATGGCGTTGGAAGCTGACAGTGACTGGCAACGTCAATCAATAAAAGGTAAAAGTCTCTTAACTTCCTTCCGTTTTCGCATTTTAACCCGGATGCTCCCGGATGTTGATTTTTATGGGTGTAGACCTTATCGGACATGAATCATCGTGTTTCACGACTCTTATTGATCACTAATCGGTACATCTATGCCAGTATAAATCTAAATGCCATCAGTAGTTTAACCGGAGCCTTCCAGGAAACAAGTTTTCATACGAGCTGGAAGTATAAAATTAAATTTAAAAAATGAAATTATTTCTTACACTTGCATCGGTCGTCGCTTGTTTCAACCTCACGTTGGTAAACCCATTCCTGTTACAGAGCTTAAGAACACTATCAAGTTTAATTTAATTATACATTTGTATAGCTGAAGGCCTATCCACAGCCTGAAAATAGTCCAGCAGATCTAGGAGGATTGTTGATCAACGCAGTGCCGACTTCAGTTACTGGTACCTTAAACTATCCGAGTTCTTTTAATTAATTTTGATCTTTATCTATCAATATTTCGAATCCGTGTTTTATCAAAAGCCGAAGATATACCGCCTGAAGTATTATCTCCCGAATTTCCTCATTTAGCGGTACAGGACAATAGAAATTTACCTCAATTTGTTTGATGCGTTTTAGCGTTGTGTTACACAAATAACCCGCTGAAATTTTGGATTCTAGTTGAAGTGCATTTCAGAAGACGACTGGAAAACGATCGAGTTTTGTGAGAAAGAAACTGAACTGAAATTGAACATGACTAAACCTACTTTCAAACGTGGCGCTTCAAAAGGTATTTTCGTATTCTTTAATTATTTTTCGTGGTATTTATTATAATTCGACGTGACTGCTAAAATGGGCAAAATGCTAACGCTGACGGGTCAACAAATAGAGGAAATAGACAAATTTTTGGAGGAAGACAAGAAATTCGGCCCGGTAATAGTTTTGTTGGTCCTTTGAAGCTATTGATTCTCAAATGTAACAGCTCGTTTTTCCTTATGTCATTTCAGTTTGCTTGCGAATGTTTAGTAAAGATAATGGGTGTGGTCAGTAATTTATTTCAGCATTCTTTAGTATATATAGCTAAATGAATGAGATTATTTTCATTTCAATTAGGCTGATGAAATGACAAGCCAGCTTGACATGGCCGGTTATGGAAAATTCTACGAAACTACTTCTCTATCTTCTGAACAGAAGACATTGGCTAGCGCCGATTTTATTTCGTGCATGACGGCCAACTTAATCAGACCTTCTTTACCTGTCTTCGTTCGATGGACTGAGTCAAGTATTATGTCCTAAATTCATTTTAACTATCACTTAGATATCTCTAAATATTTTTCTTTTTACACTGTTGAAAGGCAAGGAAGTTATTGCTGGCAACTTGATCACGGCCAACCATGTCATAGCATGTGACCTACACTCCTTGATTAAGAATGTAATATGCTAAACAGTTAATTAAAGTTTCTTGCAATCACGCTACACCGTTTTATTCCGATCCGGTCATTTTCAGGGCTGTCCCGATACTTCCGTCAGCAATTCAACTCTGGTTTGGTTTTTGCAAAATCTACAGACCCGCATAGCAAAAGAGATTATTCATTAAAAACAAGGTGGTCGGCGACGGCGATCCATAAATTCAGTACTTTCATTGATGACAACTTTTTCCCTCCTGATGAATTCGATTGCATGCGCTAGCCAATTATGTCGCACCAACATCATGTAACGGTATAGCTGTGTCTGCAGCAATATTGTAACGAGATATTTTAGTTTTTCGTCACTCCAATCGTTGGTGAAAGCATATAACCTTTTTCTATCCATATTTGATACTATTGTTTGTTTTTTTGGCAAGTAAAAAACTCCAGCGATTTACTCAATAAATGGCAAAATCTGACTGGAACAACTGGTGGGAGGTATACTATGACTTTAAATTTCGTCCAAACTCCTAAATGATGGAACATCAGCACAATAAAGAACTTTGAGAACAAGTTACTTAAAAAAAATAATAATGTAATTCGAGACAATGTGATTAAACTAATAGCTAAAAAAAAATTAATGATTTTATTAATACAAATCCAACAGTCAACAAGGTAATAAAAAAATTAACAGCTAAGCCATTTAAATTGGAAGTTATGAGACATTACTGTGTGAACACAGTTGTTAAATTCATCACTCTTGTTACTTGTGGCATACTTTGACTTCAGCTAAAAGAGACATAAATGCCGAGTACATTTCACATTTCCACAATGCTGTGGCCAACATCCCAACAGTTGGGCTGGTGTCACAATGACCTTCCCACATTAGCAGCATTTGATAGATTACCTCTCTGAAAGGATATTGGTTGGCTTTGAAAGGCTCTTCAAGTTGGTCCATCTGCCCATTAGATAATCCTGCAAGCTCTTTGCCAAGGAATCTCCAACCGGAGCCAACATGTTTGTCAACAGCTAGTCTGTGAAGGTTGGTGACCTCTTCTCCATTTTCAAATAAAGCTATCAAATTTCAATAATATAATCATGTGTCGACTCGGTTAAAAAACATCTGTCACTGTTACCTGTCATCTCTGGGGTGAGATCTGGTTTTGACTCCAAGGGTATCTGAATTTCTTGGTTTGAATTGTTTCCGATAGACACACTGTTCCCCAAATGCACATTACTGGCATTTTGGATCTGGATGGCACCTACCGCAATTCAAATGATTGTGTTCTCATCAAATATTTGAAATGCAACATGTCAACAAGTGTTTTTACCATTCAAGTAGAAAGGGGCGGCTGACAGATTTCTCCGATTGACTTTAGCTTTGATCGTATCCTTGAGACTTTTGGGAGTTTGTTCTGGATTATCATTTGTGATTGTTGTGAAAGAACTCGTTTTATTTATGTCGCTGTTATTCGCCATACAACTTGCGTAAATATGACAGCAAAGGGAAACTTGTATCCTGTAGCCTTAGGCGCCTTACGTCATCATTGAAGGCTGACACTTTCACCGGTAGATGGCAGGAAAGCAGCGAAAGTAATTGAAATTGGAAAATAAATATTAAATGAGAAAAAATCTTGCCAAGAACAATTGCATTTTGATAGACAAGGTAAAGACGTCACAAGAATGTCTTCCGAGCTATTTAATAAAATCTAAATTATCCCAAATTTCAAAATCTGTTTATGAGTTTCGGCAAACTTGATTGGAACGGTCCAAACGATGGTGACGCATTAGATTTCTATTCAACGAGAGACTTTCAATTTTTCTACAGGTTGCTGAATCCGATTGAGAATCGTAAAAGCGCGAAATCATAACGCGCAGCGCCAAGAACCCGTAGACGTCTGAAATTGGTACTACGATCAACGATTCATTGTGACTGGTCTAGACGACAGAATTCGAGGTTTTTTCAGCGTCATTTAACTACTGATTTTTTGCTGGGCTGATTTCTTTTAAATGACGGTCAGTTGATTGAATTAACTCATTTGACAAGTTTATTGATTGCTTTGTAAAAAGAACTCGAGTCGGTCCACCATCATGATTCAATTTCCCGGATCGCCTTGTAAGTTTGTTCTCGTCGAAGACGCAGTTTTTTCCCACTCTTTGCCGACTGGGATTTCTCTCACTTCTCTCCTTCTGGAAAAGGACTTTATTTGTACCACTGTAGTTTATTTTCCTTTGTATTAGTGTTCACACATGGACTTTCAATCTGTTGGCTATTCCGGGAAATTACATCATTTATCCACACATAGTCTGATGTGCTAACTGACTGTTGCCATTCTATTGCAGTTAACACGATGTCTCGCCACAAAGACAAGTATGAACCCAGCAACCCTAGGAGATCACACACCTTTATGCCTCTCGAGGAAGTCAATGCAGGGAAAAAATCCCAGTGGATGGAGTTGGAGATAACAGGTAATGGTGTACATATGGCAGGCGTCTTTGCATCACAGTCTGACGATTCCTTTCCCTTTCAGGTACTATACGAAACCTCAGTCCCAACTTGTGGAAGCTGCAGCATCTGACGTCTCTCTACCTGAACGACAACAACCTGACTAGAATCCCACCAGAGATCTGCCGCCTCACATGCCTCGTCCAGCTGGACCTCTCTTGCAACAAGCTTCGTAACCTGCCACCTGAGATTGGGGAGCTGGTGACCCTGCGTGAGCTCTTACTGCACAACAACTACATCCGGGCCCTCCCCTTGGAGATGGGCAAACTCTTCAAGCTGCAGATCCTGGGCTTGAAGGGCAATCCGCTCTCGACGGATATCATGACCCTGTTCAGCGAGGTCAACGGGACTGACAAAATTCTGTCCTACCTGCTGGACAATCTACCCAGTAAGTCCACACTCAATTCACTACCAATCTTACTTTCTCCGCCATTTCGCTATCATTTTTGATACGGCCCAGCTGTTTTTTCTTTCCACCAACGCCGAGGCTGACTCAAATCATGATAGCAAGAGCCCGCTTGATCTCAATAACGGTTGACTTGAATTACGGGCCTCGGCGCTGGTATGGCGGGCGCACACAGCAGGCCACGTCGTAACCTCAATCGCTTTGAGCAAGAAATGAGATCAAGAGCCGAGCGATATGGTTTTTTGCTCCTTATAACAAAAGGCAGAGAAAGAATCGAAAAATGAAGATGTCGCAATTATTATCGGCTCCGATTCCACGATTCAATTTTTTTGTCTTTTTCACATCGAACCCGAAACTT
Organism: Daphnia pulex; assembly: GCF_021134715.1. Lineage (NCBI taxonomy): Eukaryota > Metazoa > Arthropoda > Branchiopoda > Diplostraca > Daphniidae > Daphnia > Daphnia pulex. Next base: position 2,028,182 of record NC_060027.1, read on the forward strand.
TTTTCCGTTTGGAATCCTCTCACGGGCGATGGCTATTGACCAAAATGCGTCTCTTTTCTTTTCTTTGATAAATTTTCTACCCGTTTTCTCCGCCAAGTCGTTGGGTGTGCGAATCAATCGGTGGTTGCTAAGGAAGGGCCTTTGAAGATGGCACCGTTTCGGCGAAGGGAAGTAGGTGCCCAATAGCCCCGAGGTGTATATCTCTTTTTTTGAACAAACCCCAAACGACGACAGCGCCCCCCATAGACAGCCCCCAAATACCGTCTACACACACACACACACCTGTGTGCAGGTCTCGGCCCCGTTGGGCGACTCGTTAAGGATGAAACCGTTGTAAAATTTTTTAGTTGCCGTTCAGCTGTCGACCGCGACGGGTCTCTATCTCTCTTTTACATTTGCTGCTGTCGCTGCAGCCCCCACGAACTTAACCCGTTAGACTCTTTTTTTTGTGTGCCGAGTGGCTCTCGACCACGTGCTGAGAGAGACGTCGCGGATTTTTCTGGTCGAAGTAAAGAAGAAGAAGAAGAAGTTTGTGTCGTGTTTGTGCTTTGGAGGCGAACGTTTGGGTCGTCTCGTGTCTTGTTCGCCAATGAAGATGGGCACGGTTGACGTGGAGCGGTACACGGGCCCTTGTCTGATCACGACGGCCGTCAGACCCAAACCCAAACCGCGTCCCAGCGTTGCTAACAACGACTCGTCCTCTGCGCAGACGTCCAGCTCCAACGGAGCCGATTGCGACAACAAGCACGTGTCGAGTGGTGCAGGTGGTGGTGGTGGTGGTAGTAATGGCGGACCGATTTCACATCATCATCAACATCATTACCCCCAATTGCCCATCAACGACCCACGCAATTGGGCGGGAGCTCCACTCTTGTCGATGGCGGCTTCGATCCGCAAGACGAAAAACGGCGGAGGAAACAACGGGGTCGGCTGTGGCGGAGGTGGTGGTGGTGGTGGAGTGAATAAAAATTGGCATCCGCCGCCCGTCTATCTGCCAGCGCCCATCATGCATCCGGCCACGGCGATGGAAGGTTACGCGCCCCATTCCAGTCATTTGCAAGGAGCACCTTTGATTCGTGTCCCACGTCAGCAGCAGCAACAACAACAACAGCAACAACAATCGTTTCACAAGAAAAACAACAACATGCCCGTTGTCGTACACGGTCCATCATCCATGGCAGCCGTCTCTGCCAGACGGCCCTTGGTTTATCACCAGCCCACGATGTTGACGCCCACTCCAGTGACTCCGCCGTCGCCTCTTCCGGTGGCCGCCTTGTTGTCGCAACAGTCGACCGGACTACAGTCGGCTGTGGTGACCCCAATGGAAATGACGTCAGAGAATGGGGACGCTGGCTCGTCGTCGGGCTGCCCGTCGTCGAGCAGCGACACGTGTAGCGTGACGAGTGACGAGGGTCTGGCGTCGGGAGGCTCTGATTCCAGTCTGCCGCGGATCATCAAGCCGCGCAAACGCAGGAAGAAACCAGGTCAAGAGTCCTCGTCCCTGTTGTTCCACCACCACCACCAGAGGGTCGCCACCAAGGGCCATCACAACAGCAATGGAGGAGGAGGAATCGTAGCGCAGGATTTAACTGGGTCGACGGCTCTGTCCGAACTGGACGATTTGCTTTCCAATCAGGGCGATTCGCTGGCCCAACTCTTCCGGCATACCAGTCTGCTCTCTACGGCCAAGACGGGATGCAGTAGTAGTAGCAGTAGCACTACTTCTTCTTCTTCGTCGGGGGCTGCGACGACGTCAGGCTCGGATAATTGTATTGTTCCATCCGCTCAAAGTCCGCCGTTATGGCCGGGTCAATCGTGCGTAGAGGATGACATTTGGAGCTCGGGTTGTTGGCATTCCTTATCGCCCGTCTGGTCGCCGTCCGGAAGCAGTAGCGGCCACCCGTCGCCGTCTTCTTCGTCGTCGTCGTGCTGGCCCGATCAGCGGGTCATCCGGCGACCGGATCGCCAGCGCAACCACGGCGGCCAGTTTCAGGTTCAGACGTCACCGTCGTCTGTCCCTTATTTGGATTTGCCGACGTCCTCATTTCTGACTGGAATGCCGGAACTGATGCAACAACAGCAGCAACAACATCAGCCGCAACACTTTCAGCCGGAGGAAGACCGCCGCCGTCACAATCTACTGGGCAATGATTTGCAGTTACATCTGGACTCGCCACCGCCACCGCTTGGCCATTACCTCCAAGTTTCCAGTCAGCTAATTGCCTCGCCATTTAACGGCCATCGCGACATTGAAATCCGTTTCTTCTCTTCGACCGCCCAGGCCACTCAGAATAACAACAACAACACCGTCACAACAGCAACAGAAGAGATGGGAGACGTTGTAGTTGTAGCAGGACCGGAACAACTGCTTAACAACAGCAACAACAACAGTCGCGAACATTCAGTCTCTTCTTCTTCTCCCGATTTCCCCCGTTAGGTCATTTTGTCGTGGTGTTTGCGCGCTTCTTTTTTTTCCCGGGGTGGTCTATTATTATTCTGTCTATTCATTTTTTTGTTTGGCGTTTATTTTTTTTTGAAATTTCGAATTGGGTGGCGGGAAAGAGAATTTAAATTAATTATTTTTTCGTTGCGAATTATTTTTTTTTTCCATCGGATTTTCTATTATATGTTTGGGGTTCAAAATAATCTTGACCTATTTCTTTTCTTTATTTTTTGCTAATTCTAATTTTCTGGTTAATTCTTGACTAAAAAAAAACAAACAAGAAAGACGAGTAGGAGAGGAGATGGTTTAGAGATATACGATGATTCAATATTCCGGAGGCATTTTTTGGGTGGGTAGGATAAACAAAAAAAGTGAATAACACGTTGAAAAACAACAGAGCACTATATTTGGTAATTCAAAGAATTTTTTTTTCGGGTGTGTTTTGTTGTGTTGTTGGTTTGCGCGTGTTTTTTTGGTTCGGGAAACCGTATCGGTTGCGACTGACCCACTTTTTATCAAAAAAGAAATAACTAAATATCGGTGACATCATCATCGTTTGGCCCCTTTGGTTTTTTCCTTTTCTTGTTTGTTTGGTTGGTTTCATTCGTTTTTCTGTGTGTGTTGTTGTTGTTGCCTGTAAGTCTCGAATGTCTCTCTCTGCCCCGTGTTGTTTTTGCTTTTGGCCTGCCCGTTTCGACGAACATTCGGTGGTAACCCAATCGAGTGGCAAACGGGCAGGAAACCCAATACAGAGAAAAAAGATGTTACGTTATGACTTATATATAAACGCCTTGTTGAAAAACAAATAACAAAACAAAAAACAACAGTACTTAGTTCTTTCTCTCTCTCGTTGACTTGAACGTCGCAAAGTGGCCCGTTGTCTCTCTCGCAGACGGCCCCGATCGCCAAGGAAAATACCCGTTTTGATTCCGAGCGTAACGGAAGAACATGATGGCCTGATCTGTTACTTTTTTTCTTTATTTTGTTTTAATTCTTTTTTTCAACGGCACAACAAAAAATGAGTCGTTTCTCCTTTTTTTCTGAATATTGCGGTGGTTTCCTCGAGGGGATGTCTATTAAAGACGAAAAAAAAAACAAAAAACAAACGGTTTTTTATTCTCTACTTCTTTTTTTGGTTATGTAATTTTTTGGAAAAAGAAAAATGTAGAACAGGCTCCTCCTCCTCCGGTTAACTTGTTGTAGCTGAACCACCGGGCTCCTTTTTTTTATTTTTTCATTCTAAAAATGCCACGGCGCTATATGCGCGTGTGCACACACGAAAACGGAACATCTTTCTTTCGTCGGATACCCCGGGTGTGTATGTTAAAGACACACACACACACACAACAAACCCGGGCGGATGGATTGTAGGTCATCGTTGAGGTGCCGTTACACCGCCGATGGGAGGTCGAGCTGCCTAGTTTCTTCTTCTTCTTTGAACCGTTGACTGTTTTTTTTTTAAATCTCGGGCCTCTCTTCTCCACATTCCGGGGAAACACACAACTGGAATTCCAGCTGGAAACAAAAATATGAACGAACGAACGAAGGGGGGTCTCTCTCTCGTATGTATGTCTGTGTCATCCCTTTGTGTGTATTTATTGAGGACACACGAGTGTGTTTGTGTCTAGCCTATCTGCATACCTGGTGTAGTAGAGAGAGAGAGAAAAGGGTATTGCCGCAATTTTTGACGCATCTGTTTTGTATTTGGAAAAGGAGGTGACCTACATTTCTTGTCTTACGTACGTGCGTAAGTCGACGAATGTGTCGGACATTTGTTTGCGTGCTATTAGCATTTTGCATCCGGATTTGTGCGCGGACGAATGAGAGAGAAGTTGTCTTGTATAATAGCGGTCGACATTTTTCTGCGTCTTCTTCCCGCGTGCCAAAACTGGCGGACCGACGCCGCTCGGTCAGTAGAACGCGCCGCTCGACCGGCACCAAACTTCTTCTTCTATTTAAGAGTTGACCAATAGGTAGTACGACTTTATAGTGGTGAGAAACCGCAAAAAAGAAACGATTTAGCAGTGCAGAGAGAGAAGGAGAGGATGCGCCGCTCCAGCTGGAAGAAGTTAAAGAAAAATCACGTTCACGCCTTTGTGAATGCGTCGGATGAATTTTTCATTGTTGCCGGTTGCCCTGTCTCTTTTTTAGTAATGGGGCCATCGGGAGACAGTTAGGAAATTCTAATCAAAGTCGACAGGTTTTTTTATTTTTGTTTGTTTTGAATGGGAGTTTGGTTGGGACGAAAGAGCTCTCGGTCTTGTTCGTCATAATCATCACACCCGAGAGTATCTAGGCGGGCGGGGTCTCTCTGTTGGACTGTTAGAAAAACTAGAAGAAGAAGAAGACACCAGACCTAACGGGTCAAAACCGTTAGAGCTTTTGGGATACGTGAGCACAAGGGGGCTGCATACAGACACACACTCACGTGACGTTTGCTAATCTCTCCCGTACGTTGTGTGGGGAAGAAGGAAAAATAAAAAATGTAGAGAAGAAAAAAAAATAAGGAGGTCGTACCACTTAAGAGGTTGACTTATTATTTAGATATTTACATTTTTTAGTTTTATTTTTTTGCCGTTACGGTTCGCCTTTTTCCGACCTAACCGAAAACTGTCGACAAGAACCGAAATGCCGCTGCTTTTTCTCTCATTTCTTATTCCCCCCTCCGATCAGTCACAATCAACCGTTTCATTTTCCAGCTGAGAAATGGTAAAAAAAAAGTAACGGACTCGGAAATGGCGCTTTCTTTCCGGTATGGCCAATCAATTTTCTTTTTTTTTAGACCCAGGCAATTTAGTTGAGTCGTTAATTCATTTTGTGGCTTCATCATCAATCGCCTGTTTTGTTTTTTTCTCCTTCAATTGACAAATCCTCTGCTGGTGGCCTTGTTTCGTCTAAGGCCAAGACGGAAGAAGGATGTGTTGTGTATCCATAACCCGTTAACTATATTTTTCTTTTTGTTTGTGTGTTGGAGCCAAGTCGTCCGTCTGTGTGGTATCGGAGGTGTAAAAAGGGGCCGACGAGAGAGATGGATAGGAAGGTAAAAAATGAGGTCAATCTCCCGGTGCTGGTGAAGTAGCAAAAGAGGCCCAGTCTCACAGGAAAGAGAAAAAAACAAAATTGTGACGTGGTTTTAGGGCGGGGCAAAGGGATCAAAGGTCGTCGGTTCCTAACGGTGCATTTCTTCTTCTCCACCCAAGAATGTTTTGAATCACGTCAAGAGTTATTTTTTTTTTCTACACCCCCCCCAACTTGTGTTGGAAATGAGACGACGACCGAGTCGAGTTAAGGGTCTCGTTCACCTGATGTTACCTGCTTCATCCCACCCTTTTTTTTCCGGTCGACCCGTTAGAGACGTCGTTCACCAACCAAAATATTTCAGCACTTTTTTCTTCCGCTTTTAAAATAAAAACCCGTTTTTATTTTTTGTTTTGGGCCGACAGAAAAAAAACAACAGTTTTTTATTTTTTCGCGTCATCATAACGCACCGCAATGCTGACACGAATCGGTCGTTTATTTCGTCCAACCTTTTTTTTTTTTAAATAAGTCAGACGAAATTGTTGTGGGTCTTGGGTGGAGTTGAACGGGTTATTCACGTGTCATTTCATTGTCGCCTTTTTTTAAGGAAGAAGAAAGAAAAGTGAACGGCCTTGAGGCTATATTGTCCACCCTCCTGTTGAACATTCCAACAAATGACGGTCGGGGTTTTGAAGTGAAGTTGGTAAAAGGGGGCCGTAGGTAAAAGAGTAGGACGCCAGACGAGACACACACACGGCACGAACGAAAAGAAAAATGGACGAATGGGGTGGGTGTTGTGTGGCGAAAATGTAGGACACTGGCAGTGGGCCAAACTTTTGGCCAGAGATACACACAGGCACTATATAATCCTATATAGCCGACCCTATTCTGCCCGGTATTGCGTGTACTGTATACGCGCGTACACACACACACCTTTTTTTGACGAAATAAAATAAAAATCTGGAACGAGACTTCCCTTCAACGATGACTGCACACTAAATGCGCATCTGTGACGGTCTCATTTTTCGTGAAACGATTTTTTCTTCTTCTTTTGTTTTTTTAAATTAAAATTCCTTTTTATTTTTATTTTTTTTGCGGTAACGATTCCGTCACGGAGACGGTGGGAAATGATGCAATTTTGATGTGTGTGTAAGTTTGGGGGTTTTTGTTTGACAAAATTTATTTTTTGAAATTATTATTTACCGGTTGGGATGACACAATAGATAAGATTAGGAATGGAACAGTATGGAGGGCAATCGATTTGCGGTGAAAGATTAACGAGTTTGAATGACGTCGTTTAGGTGGTTGGTGGTTGGTGGGGGGGACCCCAAAAGAAGATGATGACCTATTTAGTTGGCAAAAGGTCACAGACCCCCTTTGTTTTGCCTATTTCGATGCTAAGTCGGCCATGACATCATCAATGGAGAAAGAGAGAGAAGACTCTAATATCCATGATGGGGAAGAAAGAAGACGAATAATCGCGTGCGTTTGCCATTGTGCCCGTCGATTTCCAGTTTTGGCTCTCCCCAAACTGGTCCCGTCCTGTTTTCTTTTTCTTTTATTTTTCCAACTAGACGAAACGGGACTATTTCTGATTGCCAACGACAAAGTCTTATCAAGCTTATGGTGGGCGGATAGATGGTTAAATCGATTACTCCCCCCCCCCCTCTTTCTCGTAGTTGTTGTGTCAATGGCGAAATGAAGAGATGGTCGGGACCGGATTCCTTTTTGATTTCTTTTTTTTACATATCGATTTATTGGTAAAGTTGTGCGCCGTGATTAATTGACTGAATGTTTTCAACTTTGATCGTTGACGGGGTCCCGTATCATCTGTGCCCATATTTGAAGCGAACAAACAAAAAGAATGTCGGATCCAGCGATGATTAAAAATAGAAAACATTTTTTGTTCTTCTTCTTCTTCTCTGAATTGATTATTGTCTTAACTGTTCTTCTGTCGATGTTGAGAAATTGATTTTCTTTTTTGTGCTTTTTCTTTTTCTTTCTAGTCACGGCACCCCTACCGCCGATGAGACCGTGGATCCCGCTGGGCCATCCCAACCGAAACCAGCCGACTTGTAAATAATCAAATCCATTTGCAAATGTCACGGACTATCGAATAAGACAATTAATTTCTTTGTGTCTATTCATTTTCGATGTAGGTATCTTCACGGTGATGTGCTATAATGTTTTGTGCGACAAGTACGCCACCAGACAGATGTATGGCTACTGTCCAAGTTGGGTGCTCAAATGGGAATACCGGCGCAAAAGTATCCTGGAGGAGATCCGGCATTATTCCGCCGACATCATCAGTCTACAGGTGCGACTAAATTCCATCAACAATCGTAGTGTGTGACGCTCAATGACTCATTGGTCTCGTTATTTTGTTTTATTTTACACGTACAGGAGGTGGAGACGGAACAGTTTTACAATTACTTCCTGCCCGAGTTGAAGCGTGACGGATACGACGGCATTTTCTCGCCCAAATCACGCGCCAAAACGATGGCCGAGAGCGACAGACGCTACGTCGACGGATGCGCCATCTTTTACCGCACGGCCAAGTAATGAGTCACCTGGTCGTTTGTTGTTGCCCAGTTTTGGGGGGATTTCTCCATACTCATCCGCAAACACAACCAGATAAGCCAATGATTAATATATATTTTTTTGTTTGGGGCTTTTCCCATTTACGCAACAGGTTTTCATTGGTGTACGATCACCTGATTGAGTTCAACCAATTGGCCCTGGCCAACGCTGAAGGATCGGACGACATGTTGAACCGCGTCATGACCAAGGACAACATCGGTTTGGCGGCTCTGCTGGAGACGAAAGAGGCTGCCTGGAGCAATGGCATCCGGCCGGATCCTTCGCAAATCCACCAGCCGCTCCTGGTGTGCACGGCTCACATCCACTGGGATCCGCAGTACTGCGACGTCAAGCTGGTGCAGACGATGATGCTGATGAACGAAGTATGACCAAAGAAGATCTATTCCTGGCCGGATGAATGGATGGATGAAAAAGATTTAATTTCGCCTTTTTTAAAAAACAGTTGAAACAGCTGACTCAGGACGCTGTGGGCCATTCGTTCCGGCCCGGCCACAACAAAGCCGATCCGTCTCACACCCAGCTGCTCCTGTGCGGCGATTTCAATTCGCTGCTGGATTCGGGCGTCATCGAGTTCCTCAACTCGTCGCGCATCTCGGCCAACCATCCGGATTTCAAGGAGCTCGGCTACAAGACCTGCCTCCAGAAGGGCATTGCCAACTTCTCCGAGAAGACGAACGAGTTTACGCACCCGTTCCGGCTGTCGACGGCCTACACGACGGACGTGATGCCCTACAGCAACTATACGTACGACTTTAAGGGCCTCATCGACTACATCTTTTTCAGCAAGACCACGATGGTGCCGCTGGGCCTGCTCGGTCCCGTCGACGCCGAATGGTTTAGAGAGAACAAAGTCCTCGGCTGTCCTCACCGTGATATTCCATCAGGTTCACAAATATTTTTTTGTTATTATTATTTTGGAATTTTTATTTATTTGATTTGAATTTTTGATTTGTTGATTTTGGGTTTTAACAAATCATTTTATTTCGATAAAAGATCATTTCTCGTTGCTGGTGGAGTTGGAAATGTCGCCGACCTACTCCGGTCTGGGCTCGAACGGTTTCATTCCTAGGCGGTAGCCCCTAGCGTCACATCATCATCAAACAACAACAACAAAAAGAACCTGACTTATAAACTGGTGGACCTCAAACAAAAAAAAAACACACTATTTTTTCCCCCTTTATTATAATTTTTTTTGTCTATTTTCTTTTTTTTTCTTTTCTCTTAAATAGTTGCAAAAAGATTTTCGTGGTGTCGCGTTCGGTTCTCGTATCCATTTTCAATCTCCTCTCCCCCCGCTAATTTTTTCTCTCCGTCGTTCACTCCCTTCTCCTCCTCCATCTTTATATCATCAGGATTCTTTTTCACACGACTTCCTTAATGTGCTTCTTCTTCCCGTCATCATTTTTGTTTCTTTTTTGCTATCTCTTTCTGGTTGATTGATTTTAGCCTTTCCTCCGCTCTATTCTCTCTCTCTCTCTCTCTAACCAAACTTCTATGTGCATCTATGAATGGTTTTTCAGTCGCCCAGCCCGAGCTCTTTTTTTTTCCTTTTTCCTTCCTCTCTCTCCCAATCCACAATTTTTTATCAGTAACGAAAAACTTAAATTTAAAATTCTCCCCTACCCCCCCCCCCCTACTTCCTGGTCGCAGATGGAATGCTCTTATACTTATTATTATTATTATTATTATAGAAAAACAAACGAAACAAAAAAAAAAGATTATTAGATATCAACTTAAAATTGACCTATAGCTCCCCGGGATCAGCATGGGAAACTTTTTAGAAAAAAAAAGAGGAAAATTCGAAATTAAAGAAACAACCGACCGAGAGTTATATAACGTTCCGTATCAGTACACAGTAAAAACAGTAAGAAGAAGAAAGTGTAGAGTCCAAGTGTATGTGTGTGTGTGTGTCTAGTTGGTCCAAAATTTCCCTGCCCAAATGATTTTTTTCTTTGGCTTGTGTTTATCGAGTTCTTTTTGCGTTCGTTTTATCAGTGCTTGGCAAACAATTTTGCGCCTTTCTCCCCTCCCCCCATACACACACAACCACCGTATTCATTTACAAATTTCATCACAAATTCGATTAAAAAAAAAAAAAAAGAAAAGTAACTTTGAAGCCAGAGCTCAGGATCTCAAGCTTTTTTTTCTGTCCCTCTCCGAAACTTCGTGACTTGGAAACAAAAATACTTAAATAAAAAAAAAAACAAAAAAAAATTGAAAAAAAAAAGTTTAAAAGTAAAAAAAAGAAGTAATGGACAAATTATATATACACTATTATTATACGCCGATCCTCTCTCTCTCTCTCTCTAAATGTCATTTTGTATGTGTGGGTGGAAGGCCCCGATCGGTTTTGACACGTTGCCCATCTGATCCTCGGACCAACATTTTCTTTAATCTTCGATTCAAAATTTCCCGCCAATTCATTTTTCTCTCTATTAGCTTTCAAATTTTTCTTTCGATAGCGGATTTTAATTTTTTTTTTATTTTAAATTTCTTTTCCTTAAAGGTAGAGTAATACTGATTCATTACCCGACTTCCAGCAGGAAAGAAAAAGAAAAATTGATTGAATCGTCGTGTCAAAATAACAACTTTTCTTTTTTTTTATTTTTAAGAGAAAACCATTTCTTCTTATTTTTTTCCTCTTCTCCCGTCCGTGCATTTGTCTGTGTGTGAATGATGGCTTTTCTTTTTAAATGGCTAAAAGACAGGGGACACGGGATGGGTTGATTGAAAAAATTTTTGGATTTATTTTGTCCGCCTCTTCTCCTGCTGCCCGAGTGTGTCGTTTTTTTCTGACCATCCACTGCGCATGTGTGTGAAGCCCAACAACGTTGAAATCATCCTCCTCCCCCGAGAAGAAATCCGATTGTACAAAAACAAAACTGTGAAAGTTGAACGGACTTGATCGACGACGAAGAAGATTGTATACATCATTCGTTTCCTTGTTTTTCTTTCTCTCTCTTCACGAATACCGCCACACACGCACTAATCATCATCCGGCGAGAAAACTAAAAAAACCATTTCAATTTTCTCCAATATCTGTGTACTAATTCTATCGATCCTCCCATCTCGACGACAAACGCTTCGCTCTGCAGAAAAACTTAAACTAAAAAAAGTGAAATGAAATCCAAATCCAGATTGGCACGTGCACCACACACACACATCCTATTTTACCCGAGCAAGGAAAACAAAAATAAGGAGCGAAATCCCATTTGTTGACATTTTCACTTCCGCTTTAACCCCCCCACTCCCGAAATTTTTTCGATTTTATTTTAGCAAAAATTTTTTTAGAAATTTCTTTTCTTTTTTCCACCTTGGAAACCCACCACCAATTCCCGAAACCTCCACCTTTATTCTTCGAGCAATCTTTTGGAAAAAAACAAAAATTTCATCCATGAATTTTTTTCTTTTTGAATCGAATGTGTTGTTCAATTAAATTTTTGTTTCTTTCTTTCTTTCTCTTTCTCTCTCGGCTGTAAATGTAGCGTTGATCACCTGCGATATGTGCATCGTTCAATGTGTTCTATTTCTTTATCGATTGATTGAGTTTCTCACTCGTCGTCCTTATAACTATAATATGAAAAACTTGTCTTTTTTCTTTTTGTTTTTTTAAAAGAATGGGGCCTGTACGAAGGGAGGGGAACTATTTCGAAATTTTTTTGGTTTCCGTTTTGCCAATATGGGATGGAGCGGAAAACGGATGTGAGTAAACGAAAAAAAAATTACGTGTCCTGCATTCCATTCATTTACAATTTCATCAATCTCATCATCGAAACACGTGAAATCTATTTTGATGTCCAAAATAAAGATAAAACACAAATTTAGAATTTGGCACCATTCGTCGGATCAGTTTTACCGCCATTTTTCTCGTTGGTGAAATATCGACTGCTCTGAAAAATGAGTTTACTTTTTAAGCACGTGATGTAATGTGTAAAAACCGATTTTGTTTTACGTGTGGTTACAAGTGGTAAAAGTATTTTAGTTACTTTGAATGTTGAAAGTGTTCAGAGCCAGAAGAAACGTTTGCAGATAAATCCAGAAGAGCTTCGTTTTCATCATGACCATCAAACTGCCAACGGTAGGATGTCTCTGACAAATTCACTTTTGTAGCATTCCTTAAGAGTTGTCTGTGAGTGATTGAAAGTTTAAATCTGCCTGAAAAATGGAAGCCCAGTCTTCATTTTGTATTGTGTTTATTTAAGACACATGACTATCAGCATTAGAAAACTAGATATATTTGAAAACGGTAGCTTCCTTGTTCTCAACGGTTTGCAGTTCCAATTTCACTGGACACTGCAGCCAATTGGAGAGTAACTCTTCAGTATAGCCGATCAGGAAATACATTTTTCGTGCAGCTAGGCCCTGCTTGATGATGCCAGCTATTCTGATCAGGTTGTGTTGCCGTTTGATGATAATCTCAGAGCAGAACTGATCATGCCAAGTCCCACTCACAAAGCGACGAATGAATACATCTTCAACTGAGGTCTCTGCAGCCCTCTGTCCCTCTAGTAACGAAGCTGTGTGGGGGAAAAAATCAATTTTCTAATTCCACTCGGTGAGAAATTTGATTTGCTTGAAAAACATACTTGTGTCCCAAGAGTTCCATGATTTCCTATGAGCAATGAAGTGAGGTGGGTTGGCCATTTCATAAGTTAGAGCCTTGTCTCTTTTCGGGGATATTTTGTACCTGCCCGACTGAACTTTACAACAAGCCGCACTGGCATGGAATTGTCGTAACTGAGGTACTACCGCTACTTTGTCGGTACTTTGAACCTATAGAGTAACAAAAAATAATGAAATATTTTCTTTTTGACATTTTTATTCGGCATACCAGAACTCGCAACATTTTATTTCATCAAATATCTACTTGAATTATAAATACTGTAGAATTCACGAACGCGTTCGAACCAAATTCGTCTGCTGTTTTCTTTATTCTGTTGTTGACAGTGTTAAAACGTGTTTGCCAAACTTGGAAATAACTTGCTTACAGAAATCTGATTTTCCCAAAAACCTCTAAGCCGGCCAAAAATCTAGTCGGAAAATTATACGAACAAAGTTATCTTTTGAAATCACGTATTTTTGTTTCGTATTTGTGATTTCTTGCCGAACTCTTTGTACATTGTTAGTATAATTTTGACCTAGAGAGAGTTGCTTGTGATGGCCGTAGCGCCCAGTGTGTTCTTTTCTTGCGCGAGAATTTCCTCCGGATTGAATGTAAATTTATTCCCAAGTTTACGATTTAGCCTTTTTGGTCAAGCCTATTTTTGCCTTTTGGCCCAGTAATGGGTGGCTGTTACATTACCTCCAGCGACCCTGGCCTGATTAAAAAACATTTAGCAGGTCACACAAGTTTTTAACAACGCCCCACGCAAACACTATCTCTTTAAAGAGACAGCAGCAGTTTCACTTTTGAGCTTCATATCCCAGTGTTAACTAGTCTCGAAAGCAACTCAGAAGAAACCTCGCTTGTGCCAACTATAAATTTTTGCCGACAACTTTTATACGCATCAACTGGTTTTTGTGCTTTCTACATATAGTCATATACGCGGTTGTCTGGTTGATTCTTATATTGCGCAGTTCAGAAAAAAAGTTTAAAACAAAGTTGTAAACGTCCACATTTTGTTGCTGTTCGCTATGACGAGAAGAGTGAAAACACGTTGTTGCGGCCTTTCCCTCCAGGTGGGGACTAAAATCATCGCCTTCTTTTCAATGGTAACTTTGGTCGAAAACAAAATTTTTCAAAACAAATCACATCTATTTCGGTTTTCAAATGTTGCGCAGATTGGCTATTTGATCCAATTGGTCATTGGCATGATTCAGTCGAGCAATCTGAATTTAAATGACGGTATGGTACGATTTCTTTTGCGTCAAAACGTTGTCAAACTGTCACATTTTCGCGTTTAGATTTGCTAAACCCCGTTGAGGCTTTCGTGATCATTTCCACGGTGATTGTGAGCTCGGCTCTGATTGCCTGCTGCGTTTTGCTTCTCCACGTAGCGTTCAGCAACAGTCGATCGATTCTGCTGGTACCTTGGCTCGTGGGCGACATGCTGATGAGATCTATTCACACAATCATTTTAATCTCTGGCTTTATCATGGCGTTCACCGCTAATGTTTCTCATGGTGTTTCCACCGTCTTCATCATGTCCTGCTTCATTGGTAACACACAGGAGATTGTGAAGGAATTCCGCTCGCAATTATGTACATTTTCCGACTTGTTTTCATAGGCTTGGAAACGTACCTGTGGTGGATTGTTTTGTGTTACTACCGTGAGCTCAGCCATCACGAGTCAAACTGCAGAGGTGCGACGACATCCGAACTCGTTTCCATGTAGATTTGCACAATTTTCTCTTTCGAAAATGCTTTATTGATTTAACCAGATTTAACAATTTATAACAAATTATGTAGGAGCAGTTCAATAAGAGGCATTTTGAATCTAAAGTGATCATTCCGTTTTAGCTAAACTCATTTTCTTTTCGGCAAGAGCTTGATTGACCACATTTTCGATAGTTTCTATTGCTTCTGGATTCTTCTTCAACTCCGTTACAGCTGAATTCATTACAGCTGGATCCTTTAACTGATTCTCAGAGTATTTCTTTCCGAGGCAATACTTTAACCCTTGATTCCAGACTATCTCAAGAAATCGATCCCTGTCTTCCTCTGTCATGTCCTCCTTTATAACTGCCATTAAAGGTTTGTAGTTGCCATGTCCCATAGCTTTTGGTATAATTATGATTGTTATGCCTGTGGCAGCTCCTTCAAATGATGGCAATGAAGAAAACAATTTTAATAATTATGATAAAAATACAAAAGCAATGTCCATTTGCTAATTACCAATCAAAGCTCCAACTTGACCACGAGCCAGGGTACCAACGAAGGTTGTAACACTAACAACGAGTGCATCTATCAGTACTCCAGTTACATGCGGAACTAAAACTTTGACTAAACCTGTCTGAAACAATTCCTTCAACAGATTTTCAGTCAATAACTTAGATGAATCGTTGATTTGTTCCTCAGCCTAAAAATTTATAAAATAATTACAGGATGAAAAGTGTAAATCACAGCATTAAATCTTTTCTCGAAAACTAGTAATATAAAGTTTTACAACCTCGTTGGAAGTAGGCCTATTCATTGTAATAAACAGATGCAAAAAATATTTTGAGGTATATTGAGAATAGCACAAGTGGTGACCATGTAGAAGAATAGAACGCACTTTATTATCAACTTTAGGTTTATAGATGGATTCAATACCCCCCAGCTCTTTATCTAATCATTATTACGAATGATAAGAAAGGTAATAAAAATGATGATAATTTACGCAACAAAATTGAAATCGAATCTATGCAACGTTGCAGCAAACACATTGACAAATAATGCGCCAACACTTTCAAAGAATTAAATTACTACTTGCATCAATTGCATAACGAGAAATTCCCATTTAATATGATTTATTGATTTAACTTGTAATTGATTGTAACTTGAAAATTATAGGAGCAGTTCAATTAGAGGCATTTAAAAACTACAGTGATTATTTCGTTGATAAGCTCAAATCATAATTTGTTTTTTTCGAGCTTATTTTGATAGTATCCATCGCTTTTGGAGTCTACTCTAACTCAGCAGTTTTTTCTTTTTCTTTGACAGTTTCCTTAGGTACACTTATGATTAGTGCGGCTCCGATAGCTCCTGCAAACGATGACAATGAAGAAAACAATAAACATAATTATGATAAAAGACAAAAACAATGAAATTTCCAAATACCAGCTAACGCTCCCACTGGACCACCAATTGAGCCACCAATTAAGGTTGTAAATCCAACAGTGGCTGCATTTCTAATTGCTTCATCTTTCTTCGACGACTCCTTTTCCTACAACATATTTTATAATAACTTGAATGAATTGAACAGTACGGCAACCTGAAATATATAGTATAAAATATTTGCAGGATAAAAAGTGTTAATCACATACGTATAATCACCTCAGACTTGGAATTATCCATTGTTGCAAAAGGTATTTGCAAAAAATCTTTTGGAGGTACTGAGAACTACAGGTACGAGTGTTGAATTCAACTATTGAATTCAACTCCTCCCCCCCCCTTAACTCTTTATCTAATCACTTTTACGAACGATAAAAGAAAGGTTACAGCAAACATGATTATATATACGTATCAAAATTGAAATCGAATCAAATTGCAACGCTGCAGCAAACATATAAAAAATGTGATGCAGTAACCAACGTATTAGTTGTCACTTTTTAAAATAATTTTCAAATCAATATTCAAGTGATCAAGCTATTTTCACGGCAACTCCGTTCCGTCCCAACTCAAAAGTAAACCGGCGCCGCGCTTTTTTCGAGCAGCGTGTATATGCTTGCGTGGCTTTCATTGTGCGACTGGTTTCTCGACTGATTGTCAAATATTCTATTTATAACCTCATAAGCTCGATGCTAATTTGTGTCTCAATTTAAGTTATTATCTGGTCAATCGTCAATGTATCAAAAGGTTAAACATAAAAGTTTATTGCCATGGGAATGGACATGCTTGTAAATGCCGTAGCTCTATGTAAGCACCGGGTGATAAAAGTTCTATTTTCTTGTTTAAATTGCCAAAGCCATAAGAGCTTAAATGAGAATGCCAGGAATTCATTCATTTTTTATTCTCGGCTTTGATGGCTTTGAACCTAATATAGAGTGTGAAAACATAACTTTTAATATTTTACCTAATCACAATGTGCTAGATGCTTTGACGCATTATTTAAATCGATTTAAATCGAGACCATTAGCAATCACTTCAATATGGTACCTCAACAATACCGAATGAATATGTATCAAATCACTGGTAAAGGAATGCAATTCTCAATAAATTAATTGTAAGAAACACTTGCGTTTGAACTCACGCAAGTTCTCCATGGGTTTCTGAATAAAAGCAGGATCTTCTCCACATAGAACGTCTTGCCGATGCTGATGGCTAGATCCATTAATTCTCTTTCTAACTGATGGATGATAGCTTCAGCAACTAGTTTATTCATTATGCTCAAAATGGATTACTCCTTCAAATTGACATTGACTAAAAAGTCAATACTAATGTATAGCCGATATTTAATGTTTTAATGAGCCAACACTTTCAAAGAATTATTACCACTTGCATAAATTGCATATCGAAAAAAAACTCGTTTAATGTGATTTATTGCTTAAACTTGCAATATAAAAAATTATAGGATCATTAAATTGGGGACATTTAACAACTGCAGTCATTTTTTTCTCGTTTTTAATCTAACACCATTTTCTTTTTGCCAAGAGTTTCATTGAGTTCATTTTCGATATTTTTCATCAAATCTGGATTCTCCTCAACAGTTTTCTTCAACTTCATTACAGCTGAATCCATTAGAGCTGAATCCTTTAACTGATTTAAAGTGCAGTTTCCGCAAGCCTTCAGTTTTTCCCAGATTCTCTCATACAAATCGTTTCTTTCTTCCTCGGTTAAGTCCTCTGTTAAAGCCGTCATTAGAGGTTTGTAATTGCATTGTCCCAGAGCTCTTGACACACCTAGGATCCCTGCTCCTACTGCTCCTCCTGTAAACGATGACAATGAAGAAAACAATTAGTACTAACGTAATAAAATAAAAAGACATTGCCAAATAAACCAAAATGGCCAAATACCAGCTACGGCTCCCACTGGGCCGCCAATTGAGCTACCAACTAAGGTTGTAAAACCAACAGTGGCTGCATCTGTCAGTGCTCCAGCTACAGGAACTAAAACTTTTTTTGTCTTCATCAATTCCTTCAACAGATTTTCAATCAACTGTATTAACTGTATGGCAACCTGGAATGTATCAAATATTTACAGGATGTAAAGAGTGTAAATAACATAAAATCTTGTCTCGAAAAAGAGTGATATAAGTTTATACCTCCATGGCAGTATTCGTTGAAAAGGTAGTCGGAAAAATATTTTGAGGTATAGAGAACTAAACACAATAGTGCATAATATATGTAGAACTAATAGCATTTGGTTCAAGCTTAGTTGGATACAACGCCACTACTCTTTATCTAATCATTCTGCGAAAGATAACAATGGGTAACAAAGGTAATAAACAGTCGCGCCAAAATTGAAATTGAATCTGAAACATTGCAGCAAACACATTTGAAAAAAAAAATGTGATGCGGTAACAAACGGCTGTTGTCGATTATTTAAAAATGATTTCTAAATAAATATTCAAGCGATCAAGCAACAACCGGCAACTTGGTTCCGTCTAAACTCAAAAGTAAACCGCGCTTTTTTCCAGCAGCGTATAGGCTTCCGTGGCTTTCATTGTAGTACGAGTACGACTGGTTTCTCGATTGCGGGTTCAACAGCATCCGAACTCGTTCCAACGGAAATTTTAAAAGAGTTTCAAATTTTTGTTTTGTTTACTTAACGCTTACGGAATTGAGAAATCAAAATTCAACGAACGGAGTAACCTAATCACATGTATACACAATATTATTTTGTATTTGTTGTCGTAAAATGTGTTACTAAATGCTTTGACGCATAATTGTCGCACAGTGCACGAAATATTTAAATCGAGACCATTGGCAATCACTTCGAGATGGTTACAATTCTCAGTAGATTAATTGTAAGAAACCCTAGCGTTTAGCTGAAGTCCCACAAGTTAGGATCTCCATGTGTTTATGGTTTTCTGTAGAGTAGCAGGATCTGTTTTCCACATGTAACGTGTAGCTGACATGATGGCTAGATCCATTAATTCTCTTTCTAGTTGATCGACGACAGCTTCAACGAGCTTATCTTCATCCCGCTTGAAATGGACTCCACCTTCAAATTGACAAATTTTAAATCGCAATAATAATCGCAATCAATGTTGGTGCATCTTACGTGTCAGGCAGGATACGATGCAAGGCATTTGTACTTTAAAACCTGGCGTTTCCCATCGACTGACGCGGTCGTTCACCTTGGTTGTCAGATCAAACAATCCGAAACTGGGTATGTGCGCGTACATCTGTAAGACGTGGCACAATTCGCGAACAAACACAGCACCTGTAGTAATCGGTAGTAAATCTCTTGGTTCAGGTTAAATCTCTTTAAATTTAATTATGTTCTAGTACCTTTGTAGGTTGAACGGTATGAAAGAAATCCTGGAACAGTAGCCCACGCTTCGAAAAAATTGGAAATGGACGGTCGAACAATACTGTCATCTTGAATTTCGTCGTAAGTAATCCGCCCTGTCATTTTATAAAATTCAAATATAATTTTATCTCATTAAATTAAATTTTTAAAAAATGTTTTGTTCATTTATACTTTGACTTTCTTGCCCTTGGCAGGCTTGCAGGAAAAACAATTTGGGTTTCTCGAACAGATGGGGGCAATTAGCTCCGTTGAAATACGATTTAATTTGATCTAATTCGATTGGAATGGAATCTGCCGAGAAAAGAATTCCCCGTTCGCCGTGGGTTAAGAAACATATGACGAGACAGTCGTAAAGCCTGAAATCGTATTTGGAAATCTTCTCCATCGTCCTCAAAAGGTTTTCTCTGGTCAAGTTTTCGTAAATTTCCACGTCGTGGCCCAGCATCCGGAACGTTTCCGACAACTTGTCTCGATCGGCATCCGATCCGTAGCGATAGGCAAGATTCTCCCTCACTCCCTTGAACGAAATCATTTGTATTACCTAACCATTTCTAATTTATTTATTTATTCAAGTCTTACCATGTGAAGGAGCTCCGGATTGACGTAAAATCTCATCTGATTGACGATGACGCAAAGTCCGCGCGAAATTTGAAATGTGCTGGAATCGGCCGGATTGGCTTTGGGGATGGCAGGAGTTTGAAAATTTGATTCCACGGCATTTTTAAGTGGAGAAGGTAAAACTTGTTCGGGTGTTTCTGGAACGACGACAACCTCGGTTGGAGGTTCTATCAAAAGGGCTGAAAGATCATGTTCTTTGGATATTTGTCCTTCTTCGATCCATCTGAGGCAGTGCATTTCGAGGCACCAGGAGGAATCATTCTTAGGAAATCCCTTCTCAGAAGACATTTGATCAGCCCACAATGTAGCTTGTTCTTCGCCCATTTTGTCAATCATCTCAAACAATTGCAGTCGTAGAGGATCAATGTTGGCTGTCGAGTTGACGGCGATTTCCAGCATGTTCAACAGCCCGTAATGTTTGACCAAGAAAATGACTTCGCCGAGTTTTTCCGACAGGTTGCCACTGTTTAGCCGGTCCGATCGGAAAAGCGGAGTCAAAACAATTTGACGCCATTCTGTTTTATTGTTGTAACTTTCTCGCAGTGTTGAAATCTTTTCTAGGGCTTCGCGAGGGTCCTCGTAGAGAAGAAATGCACAAGAGATGTGGTCATACCACTCCAAGGTATTTTCAATCAAAGACAGTGAGTCTGCAATCTTCCCTTGGGGACTTCGAAAGTCATCCAACAAGAGAGTTGCATCGGATTCCACTGAATCAAACATTTTCCTCTGTATCAATTGGTAAAAACAAATGGATGATATTCGTTACAAAATTGGAAAATAACTACACACACAACTACCTTGTTGGAGATTGCATGTAAAAATGCAACAGGAAAATGACCAGAGTGGACTCTCTTATATCGAACTAATCACTACGTGAAATTCTTACTTGTTTCTAAGCACGGGGAATTTTACTTTCATGTGTTTTGCGCACTTGGCCACTAACAAACGTCAGAACATCAAACAGACGAAAAGATAATAACCTTGAGAACTGTACAGATAACCGTGACCGTGTACACTGCCTTTTGAGCCACTGCTCTCAACAGTTTGCTCGCGGGGAAACTTCTTCATAATATAGGTAGTCTTAGCGCCTTGGATACTGACATCACCTCTGAAAGCAGACCCATCTAATGAACGAAATCCGAACTGTGACATTTGTTTAGATAAACTGTTCGGGAAAAACCCAATTCAGTAGTCGTGATAAGGAAATGAAATTTGGGAATTGCGAAATAAGAGAATTTGAAGAAATTAAAGGTGTTCATTATTAAATAAAGGAAGTATAATCTAATAGGTAGAATTACTGGATTTTCGTATGATATGCATCAGGTCAAACTAAACTAAAACTTAAAAAACAGTTCCCCTTGAATTGGTGATGCACTTAGTGTATTTAATAATGCGCCAAAACTCTCAAACAATTATTGTTGGTTGCATAAATTGTGTGTCAAAAAATTCATTATTTAATATGATTTTAGCTCTTGCAATATCACAAATCAAAGGGGCAGTTCAATTATAAGGGGCATCTAAAAACTACAGTAAATAGTAATTATTTCATTTTTAGGCCAAACTCATATTCTTTTTGCTGAGGGTTTCTTTGAGCTCATTTCTGATATTTTCCATCACTTCTGGATTATTCTCTACAGTTCTGCTCAATTCAGTTAGAGCTGAATAAGCCATGGCTTGATTCAAAGGGCAGACTACAAATCCACTCAGTCTTCCCCATAGTCTTTCATACAAATTGTTCCTCTCTTCTACCGTAAAGTCCTCTCTTAAAGCTGTCATCAGAGGTTTGTAATTGCCATATCCCATAGCGTGTGATAAACCTAGGATTCCTGTGCCTGCGACAGCTCCTGCAAATGATGACAAGAAAAAATGATAGGTGCCAAATGGAAAAAAATGAAAACTGCCAAACTGAAAATTACCAATGACAGCTCCAAGAGGACCACCAGCTAAGCCACCAAGGAAGGTTGGCAAAGCAACAGTGGCTGAATCTTTTAATGGTCCAGCTAAGGAAACTGAAAGTGATTTTGTCCTCGACAGTTCCTCCAACAGACCTTCAATCAACTTGATTGCAAGAGTCTGAAATACATAAAACGTTTACATAAAAAAAAAAATGAAATCCTCTTTAATCTTGTCTTGAAAAAGGGGACATTATAATTTTATACTTCCATGGCAGTAGTCTATTGTTGTTACGATAATTGGAGTCACAAAAAATATTTTGAACTACAGACTAGAATGGTGATCATTAAGAATTTGCACTGAGTTCGGTTTAGTAGCGATAAACTTTCACTACTAATTTATCAAATCGAACGATAACAATGTGTAAACATGATAAGAAAAACGAAAAACTGCAACAAACTCAAAATAAAAAGAAGCAGACAAATTTCGAACGTGTGATGCAATAACAAACGGAGTTGCCGCTTATTTAAAAATAATTAAAATAAATATTCAAGCCATTTTCGACGGCAACTCCGTCTACAGTAAACCGGCATCGCGCTTTTTCGTACAAGCTGCGTATACTTCCGTGGCTTTCATTGTATAAGAAACGTGGAATTGCGACTGGTTTCTAGATTGTGTATAGGTTTTTAAAACTTTATTGGTGAGCATTGTCGTTTATTCTATTTCAAACTTTGTTTCATTGATGATGGTTTGTGTCTCAAAAGTAACTGTCTGGTGAATGTTTTAAGGCTAAACAAATAGTTTATTGCCATGAGAGTGGACATGCTTGTAAATGTCATGGCTGACTGTAAGCATTGGATGATGGAGCTATTATGTTCTAATTTTATTGTTTTAATTACCAGGGCCATAGCCCAGAAAGCTTAAATCAGGATGTCGGGAATTCCACCATTTTTTATTCCTGGTGTCACACCCCCAAATCCATGGGCAAATGCGGCCATGATGGCGCAAGCCCAGCAACAGGCACAGCAAGCCCAAATGGCTGCTGCGGTCCAAATGCAGGCTCAAGCAGCTGCAGCTGCTCAACTTCAAGCTGCTCAGATCCATGCAGTTCAAGCAGCCCATGCACAAGTGCAGGCTCAGGTTCAGGCAACACAAGGTAGTAATTGAGTACAAACGTTTATTATAACAAGGTATTTTATCAGTTTTATTTACATCAGGTCCTCCTGTAATAACTAGTTCGAAACAAGAGCAGATGACAGAAGAAAAAATGCAAGACAAGGCTCGTAAATGGCAGCAATTACAAACCAAACGTTATGCAGACAAGAGAAAGTTTGGCTTTGTTGATTCTCAGAAAGAAGATATGCCTCCAGAGCACGTCCGTAAAATCATTCGGGACCATGGTGATATGACCAACCGAAAGTTCCGTCACGACAAGAGAGTGTACCTTGGTGCTCTTAAATATATGCCACACGCTGTTCTCAAGCTCTTGGAGAACATGCCTATGCCTTGGGAACAAATCCGTGATGTTAAAGTACTCTACCACATTACAGGTTCGTTTCACTTATCTTTTCTTTATGTTGTATAAACGCTAATGGTATTCATTTGTTTTAGGTGCCATTAGCTTCGTCAACGAAATTCCGTGGGTCGTTGAACCTGTTTACATTGCCCAGTGGGGTACCATGTGGATTATGATGCGTCGAGAGAAACGAGATCGTAGACACTTCAAACGAATGCGCTTTCCTCCTTTTGACGACGAAGAACCTCCGTTGGACTATGCTGACAATATTTTGGATGTAGAACCCCTGGAAGCCATTCAGATGGAGTTGGACTCGGACGAAGACAAACCAGTTGCTTCTTGGCTGTACGATAGTAAACCTTTGGTCGATACTAAATTCGTCAATGGTACCACCTATCGCAAGTGGCAACTCGAAATGCCTCAACTGGCGACACTCTACCGTTTGGCGAACCAATTGTTGACTGACCTCGTCGATGACAATTACTTTTACCTCTTCGACCTCAAGTCATTCTTCACCGCCAAGGCGCTGAATATGGCAATTCCGGGTGGACCTAAATTCGAGCCACTTGTAAAGGACGGAAACACTCAAGATGAGGATTGGAATGAATTTAATGATATCAACAAGATTATCATCCGGCAACCTGTTCGAACAGAATATCGTATTGCCTTCCCCTATCTCTACAACAACATGCCCAACTTTGTTCATTTATCTTGGTGAGTAATACTGGCTTTCAACTTGTGCTTTAATGGCTGAGATATACACCGATATCCAGAAGATACTTGGATGTTGGTGGCTGAAACAGTCGTAGATAAAAAAAACCAAGAGCTCTTAGTCTTTACTACATAAAACTATATTGAGCCCTACAATGATTATTTCTCTTTTAGGTATCACACCCCAAATGTGACCTTCATCAAGACAGAAGATCCCGATTTGCCGGCTTTCTACTTCGATCCGCTCATCAATCCGATTTCGCATCGCCGTACCGAGAACAAGTTGGCAGAAATGTCTGAGCAAGATTTGTTACCCGACGATAGCGAAGAATTTGAATTACCAGAATATGCGGCACCACTGCTTCAAGTAAATTTTCCATCATCTGAAATTTTAGTTAAAAAGCAATTTTAATCGATATTTCTCTTGACAGGAATGGCCCTTGTATACGGACAACACAGCGAACGGTATTGCGTTGTTGTGGGCTCCCAGGCCGTTCAACTGCAGGTCGGGATTCACTCGTCGTGCACTGGATGTTCCATTGGTCAAAAACTGGTACCGTGAACACTGCCCACCCGGACAACCGGTCAAGGTGCGCGTTTCATACCAGAAGCTATTAAAGTACTACGTCTTGAATGCGCTCAAGCATCGACCACCGAAAGCCCAGCGCAAGCGTTATCTTTTCCGGTCCTTCAAGTCGACCAAATTCTTCCAGCAAACAACTTTGGATTGGGTTGAAGTCGGCCTCCAGGTAAATATTAAACTTTTTCCTGTTAAGAGTCCTTTATAATGATGAGTTGTGCAGGGGTCATGAAATTACCCATAACATGTTAGGTAGACATTGAAAGTCGGGTCTGGCCGTTTGCTAGCCAACTTTCGATGGGACAACGCACTTACTGATATTAACAATCCTCTTAACTTCACATTTCATATTTTTATATCTCTTCCCAAAGACTTAACCCATTTCTTTGTTTGAACAAATTTAGGTCTGTCGTCAAGGATGGAATATGTTGAACTTGTTGATTCACAGGAAGAACCTCAACTACTTACATTTGGATTACAATTTCAACTTGAAACCCGTCAAGACCCTTACAACCAAGGAGCGTAAAAAGTCACGTTTCGGAAATGCTTTCCATCTTTGTCGTGAAATCCTGCGTTTGACGAAGCTGATCATCGACTCCCATGTCCAGTATCGTCTCAACAACGTCGATGCTTTCCAATTGGCTGATGGTCTTCAGTATATTTTTGCTCACGTTGGTCAATTGACTGGCATGTACCGTTACAAGTACAAGTTGATGAGGCAGATCCGAATGTGCAAGGATCTTAAACATCTTATCTACTACCGCTTCAACACTGGCCCAGTAGGAAAGGGTCCCGGCTGCGGTATTTGGGCTCCCGGATGGCGCGTTTGGCTCTTTTTCTTGCGTGGTATTACCCCATTGCTTGAACGATGGTTGGGCAACTTGTTGTCGCGTCAATTCGAAGGCCGTCACTCAAAAGGTATCGCCAAGACTGTCACCAAGCAGCGTGTCGAATCCCATTTCGATTTGGAACTTCGAGCTTCTGTCATGCACGACATCCTCGATATGATGCCTGAAGGTATCAAGCAGAATAAAGCTCGTACCATCTTGCAACACTTGTCTGAGGCCTGGAGATGCTGGAAAGCCAACATTCCCTGGAAGGTGAGATCAACTTTTAATTTTCATTAGATGTAATTTCACTTTTCTAGGGACGGTCAAGCCAAAAATGATGAGTTGTGCAGGGGTCATGAAACCGTCCGCTGGTGTTGGACGGACGTCTAGGTTGGTGCTGGCCGTTTGCTAGACGACCTAGACGGGACAACGCACTCACTGATTGAAATCTAGATCTTAATCTTTAATTATTTTAACTGACATTTGATACTTACGTTTTCAATAGTTTAAATGTTCTTTTCTTTTAATCATGTTAGGTCCCTGGATTACCAACGCCCATCGAGAATATGATTCTTCGATACGTCAAGATGAAGGCTGACTGGTGGACTAATACGGCTCATTACAATCGTGAACGTATTCGTCGTGGTGCAACTGTCGACAAAACAGTGTGCAAGAAGAATTTGGGACGTCTGACCCGTCTTTACCTCAAGGCTGAACAGGAGCGTCAGCACAACTACTTGAAAGACGGTCCTTACATTTCGCCCGAAGAAGCTGTTGCTATCTACACCACCACTGTCCATTGGCTGGAATCGCGTCGCTTTGCTCCAATTCAGTTCCCTCCGCTGTCTTACAAGCACGATACTAAACTGCTCATCTTGGCGTTGGAGCGACTTAAGGAAGCCTACAGCGTCAAATCGCGTCTCAACCAGAGTCAACGTGAAGAGCTCGGTTTGATCGAACAAGCTTACGACAACCCGCACGAAGCCTTGTCGCGTATCAAGCGTCACTTGTTGACGCAGCGAGCCTTCAAAGAAGTCGGTATCGAGTTCATGGATCTTTACAGCCACTTGGTACCTGTCTACGATGTCGAACCGCTAGAGAAGATCACGGACGCTTATCTGGATCAGTACTTGTGGTATGAAGCCGACAAGCGTCGTTTGTTCCCACCCTGGATCAAACCGGCTGATGCTGAGCCACCTCCATTGCTAGTTTACAAGTGGTGCCAGGGCATTAACAATCTGCAGGTAAATTTGCTCGTCCATTTTACAAATGTTCAGTTTTTAAGGTTTATTGGGCGGAGAAATGATGAGTTGTGCAGGGGTCATGAAGCCGTCCGCTGGTGTTGGACGGACGCCCGAGTTGGTGCTGGCCGTTTGCTAGACGACTTGGGCGGGACAACGCACTCACTGATTCAAATCTAACTTAACTTAAGAATTTGATATATCGTGACCAAACAATAAAGATTATTCTTTTCTGCAGGATGTCTGGGAAACATCGGATGGCGAATGTAACGTTATGCTGGAGACGAAATTCGAAAAGCTGTACGAAAAGATCGATTTAACATTGCTCAATCGTCTTCTGCGTCTCATCGTGGATCACAACATCGCCGATTACATGACAGCCAAGAACAACGTCGTCATCAATTACAAAGACATGAACCATACAAACTCGTACGGTATCATCCGTGGTCTTCAGTTCGCCTCTTTCGTGGCCCAGTACTTTGGTCTGGTACTTGATCTCCTCGTCCTGGGTCTCCAACGTGCATCGGAGATGGCGGGTCCGCCGCAGATGCCCAACGATTTCCTCATTTTTCAAGATGTGGCCACCGAAGTCGCTCATCCCATTCGGCTCTATTCGCGCTACGTCGATCGCGTCCACATGTATTTCCGCTTCACGGCTGAAGAGGCTCGCGACCTGATCCAACGTTACCTGACCGAGCACCCTGACCCCAACAACGAGAACATTGTGGGTTACAACAACAAAAAGTGTTGGCCGCGTGACGCTCGAATGCGCCTCATGAAGCACGACGTCAATCTTGGCCGTGCCGTTTTCTGGGACATCAAGAACAGGTTGCCGCGTTCCGTTTCCACCATTCAGTGGGAGGGTAGCTTTGTCAGCGTCTACTCCAAGGATAACCCCAACTTGCTCTTCAACATGGCTGGATTCGAGTGCCGCATCTTACCCAAGTGCCGTATGACACATGAAGAGTTTACGCATCGCGATGGTGTTTGGAACTTGCAGAATGAGATCACCAAAGAGCGAACGGCCCAATGTTTCTTGCGCGTCGATGACGAGTCGCTGCAAAAGTTCCACAACCGTGTCCGTCAAATTTTGATGGCTTCCGGGTCCACCACTTTCACGAAGATCGTCAACAAATGGAACACGGCGCTGATTGGTCTCATGACCTACTTCCGCGAATCGGTTGTCAATACCCAGGAATTGCTGGACTTGCTGGTGAAGTGCGAGAACAAAATCCAGACTCGTATCAAGATCGGCTTGAATTCAAAAATGCCTTCGCGTTTCCCTCCCGTCGTATTCTACACCCCCAAGGAGTTGGGCGGTCTTGGAATGTTGTCCATGGGTCACGTGCTCATCCCTCAGTCTGATTTGCGTTGGTCCAAGCAAACGGACGTCGGCATAACCCATTTCCGATCGGGTATGTCGCACGACGAAGATCAGCTCATCCCCAATTTGTATCGTTACATCCAACCGTGGGAAGCCGAGTTTATCGATTCCCAGCGAGTCTGGGCTGAATATGCACTCAAACGTCAAGAAGCCTCTGCACAGAACCGTCGCTTGACCCTTGAAGACTTGGAAGACAGCTGGGATCGTGGTATTCCTCGTATCAACACCCTTTTCCAGAAGGATCGACACACTTTGGCTTACGACAAAGGATGGCGTGTGCGCACAGAATTCAAACAGTACCAGGTGCTGAAGCAGAATCCCTTCTGGTGGACTCATCAGCGTCACGACGGCAAACTTTGGAACCTGAACAACTATCGTACCGACATGATCCAAGCCTTGGGAGGAGTTGAAGGTATCCTTGAGCACACGCTCTTCAAGGGAACCTATTTCCCCACCTGGGAAGGTCTCTTTTGGGAGAAGGCGTCCGGTTTCGAAGAGTCGATGAAGTACAAGAAGTTGACTAATGCCCAGCGTTCCGGTTTGAATCAAATTCCCAACCGTCGGTTCACTCTGTGGTGGTCGCCAACCATCAACCGAGCCAACGTCTACGTTGGTTTCCAGGTCCAACTCGATTTGACTGGCATTTTCATGCACGGCAAAATCCCGACGTTGAAGATTTCCTTGATTCAAATTTTCCGTGCCCATTTGTGGCAGAAGATCCACGAATCCGTCGTGATGGATCTTTGTCAAGTTTTCGATCAGGAACTTGACGCTTTGGAGATTGAAACTGTGCAGAAAGAAACTATTCATCCCCGTAAATCTTACAAGATGAACTCTTCCTGCGCCGACATCCTTCTCTTCGCCTCGTAAGTGGAACTTATTTTTCTGTCTTGTGTTTTCCTTGTTGTAATATTTGTTACATGTTCTTCATTTTGTTTTTTCAGGTACAAGTGGAACGTTTCTCGGCCATCCCTTTTGGCTGACTCTCGTGATGTCATGGACAATACCACCACACAAAAATACTGGATTGATGTCCAGCTGCGTTGGGGCGATTACGATTCCCACGACATTGAACGTTATTCTCGTGCTAAATTCCTCGACTACACGACAGACAACATGTCCATCTATCCGTCGCCGACTGGTGTCCTGATTGCCCTGGATTTGGCCTACAATTTGCACAGTGCATACGGCAATTGGTTCCCTGGATCCAAGCCGCTTATCCAACAAGCCATGGCGAAGATCATGAAGGCCAATCCTGCTCTCTACGTCTTGCGCGAACGTATCCGCAAAGGTCTCCAGCTGTATTCTTCTGAGCCGACGGAACCTTACTTGTCATCGCAGAATTACGGCGAATTGTTCTCCAATCAAATCATTTGGTTCGTCGATGATACAAACGTCTACCGTGTCACGATCCACAAGACCTTCGAAGGCAACTTGACGACCAAACCCATTAACGGAGCCATTTTCATCTTCAATCCTCGTACTGGTCAGCTTTTCCTCAAGATTATTCACACGTCCGTATGGGCCGGTCAGAAGCGTTTGGGTCAGCTGGCGAAGTGGAAGACTGCCGAAGAAGTTGCCGCCCTGATTCGATCGTTGCCCGTGGAAGAACAGCCCAAACAGATCATCGTCACACGAAAGGGCATGTTGGATCCCCTCGAAGTCCATTTGCTGGATTTCCCCAACATTGTCATCAAGGGCTCTGAGCTCCAGCTTCCCTTCCAGGCCTGCCTTAAAGTCGAGAAGTTTGGTGATTTGATTTTGAAGGCGACCGAACCCCAGATGGTCCTGTTCAACCTCTACGACGATTGGCTGAAAACCATTTCCAGCTACACGGCATTCTCCCGTCTTATTCTTATTCTGCGCGCCCTTCACGTGAACAATGACCGAACCAAGGTGGTGCTGAAACCGGACAAGACCACCATCACCGAAGCCCACCACATTTGGCCCTCACTGACGGACGAGCAATGGATCAAAGTTGAAGTGCAACTCAAGGATCTCATCCTGGCGGATTACGGCAAGAAGAACAACGTCAACGTGGCTTCGCTGACACAGTCTGAAATTCGAGACATCATTCTCGGTATGGAGATCAGTGCCCCTTCGGCCCAACGTCAGCAGATTGCCGAAATCGAGAAGCAGACCAAGGAGCAGACGCAGCTGACAGCTACGACGACACGAACAGTCAACAAACATGGTGACGAAATCATCACGAGCACCACTTCCAATTACGAGACGCAGACATTCAGCTCCAAGACCGAATGGAGAATCCGAGCCATTTCGGCCACCAACCTCCACCTCCGAACGAATCACATTTACGTTTCATCGGACGACATTAAAGAGACGGGCTACACTTACATTCTACCCAAGAACGTGCTGAAAAAGTTTGTCACCATTTCCGACTTGAGAGCGCAGATTGCGGGATACCTTTACGGCATCAGTCCACCTGACAATCCTCAGGTGAAGGAGATTCGCTGCATTGTGATGCCGCCTCAATGGGGTACGCATCAGTCGATCCACTTGCCCGTCCAACTACCCCAGCACGAGTACCTCAAAGACCTGGAGCCACTCGGCTGGATGCACACTCAACCCAATGAGTTGCCGCAACTGTCGCCACAGGATATTACAACTCACGCCAAAGTGATGGCCGACAATGCCAATTGGGATGGCGAGAAGACTGTGATCATTACGTGCAGTTTCACACCTGGCTCTTGTTCGCTCATGGCCTACAAGTTGACGCCCAGCGGCTTTGAATGGGGCAAACAGAACACGGATCGCGGCAACAATCCCAAGGGTTATCTACCGTCACATTACGAGCGAGTGCAAATGTTGTTGTCCGATCAATTCCTCGGCTTTTTCATGGTCCCTTGCCAGGGCTCGTGGAACTACAATTTCATGGGTGTTCGCCACGACCCTAACATGAAGTATGAACTTCACCTGGCCAATCCAAAGGAGTTTTATCACGAGGTTCATCGGCCATCGCATTTCATGAATTTCTCCTCCATCGAGGAAGGTGACAGTGTCGGAGCAGATCGTGATGACTCGTTCGCTTGATTTTCTTGATTTTTTTTTTGTATGGTCTTTTTTCGTTTCCATCCGGGGCCCGTTCCCAATACATAGCCGGAGAAAATAGAAAATAATATGTTTGGGAACTCATGAAATCAAGCTTTGTGTTTTGCTTCCCAATTCTTATAACTTGAAGTTTTTTTCATGTTTTAATGTACTTTCTGTTTGATTCGATTTAAACAGAATACAATAGAGCAAACATTTTATTTCCGTCTGCAACGTTTAATTTGTTTCCATTGCATTCTGTTCCATATCTGCCTTGATCTGAAGTTACTATCGATCAAGAGAGCATCCTTTTGTACTTTACACAACTTAACGAATTGATTAGCTTACGAATAATTAAGTCCTAGAAGTTAAAACAACGAAATCAGCCAAGAGCTAATACTTAATCAATTTCAGTTTGTTTTTCTAACCCTTCCTCTCCCCACCCAGAGTTCTTTTAATGCACAGGTGAAAAATATTACTTTTTAAGATGCAACCTTGAATTGATTACCATAACCCTTAAAAAAAATTTATTCCCCATTTTGTACCTTTTAAGGGGTTAGCAAAACCGCCTACTGAGACAGTTCTCTTATTGACGTGGTCTTGTGAACACGGACAGTTGCAGACTTGCAGGGCAGTTTCGCAGTCCTGCTTGTATTCCAACAGTGATCATCATGCCTCGTTATTTCAGTTCTGTAGCTTTATTTTTTGCGTTCAACAACAGTAGCCTGTGTTGCAAGTTAACTAAATGCTGTTGCGGTTGTTCACTTCAAACAGGAAGCAAAGTTATTGGAGTTTTATCTTTGGTATGCCATCTATAACACACAGCTTTCAGAAGTTTTCAAGTTAAAGATTTAATTCACTTTTTGCAGCTGGCCGGAGTTACTGGATTCCTTCTGGCTGTAATCAGCATCTCTAGTTTGAATCTACAAAATGGTAATGGACATATATGATTTAATAGAGATTATAACTGGATTTTTATTGCATTTAAAAGGAAACCACGATCAACTGGCTTCTTCTATCGGAATTATACTTGGTGCTTTAGTGGTGATCTCTATGTCAATCTCTGCGTTAGTCGCCGCCTGGAAGAATTGCAAGCCGATACTCCTTGTGCCTTGGCTCGTATTGAATGCTTTATCGTTGCCTATTTTGATTGCCTCCATCATATACTACAAGGACCGTTGGCTAACAGTAAAAGAAGGAGGGAATTGCTCTGGAACAGGTTTCATCGCATGGGGTCTTATTGTAGGAGGTTAGCACGTTGATACATTTGGTCTTATTGCAACTGAAATGTATATCTCATATTCTTTTAATAGGAATTTGGTTTTACTTCTGGTTGGTGATAAACAGCTACTATCACCAACTGAAGGCAAAGAAGAAGCCACCACCACTACCAGACGAAAAGACTGTCATGCGATTTCGAGAGTGCGAAAACAGCGTTATTAGAGTGGACCAAATGCTGACCCAAATGGAAGCCTGAGATTCATAGTACTTGTCGGTAATATAGTGACGTCGATATAATAGCAATAGCTTTGTTGATGCGTCTTCCCTTGCGTTTCTGTTGAAATTACTGAAAGAAAAGAATTCGAGAATAGGTATTTTTCTCCTCGTTGTTTTCCTGCATGTTTGTTTCCTTAGAGTTTTTCATTTGACTTTTGTTAAAGTTTGTTGTTTATCAGTGTCGGGTTGCCGTTAAACCATTAGTTAGGTTTTTTCCGGTATTGTTTTCATTTAGTCAGCGCACCGAATTCTATTTAAATGTTTTTTTAGCTACACACACTAAACTTAACAGCCTGTGGTGTTGCTATAATCCCCGTTTACCCAATTGCTATGCAGACAACTTGGAAATAAATTCCTACAGTTTCTCAGCGCAAGTGTAGTGTGTTAAATTTATTGTTTTTCAAATGTTTCTTAGCCAACGACATACGTTTATAAGATAGTCTAGTCTGTCCAGTTAGCTGTCCAGTTGAATTTTAATTAATTTTTTTATTGCGAATAGAAAGTGTGATTTTCAGTTAGCGTTTGCGACTTGCTTCTTATCCTTTTCCCTTACTGTTTCTGCGAAAAGTATCATCAGACGGACGACTGTTGCTAACGTTTTACCAAACTCGTCACATAGTTTCAGTACCGTCTTTCAGTAAAATACAATCGGATTTGCTTCGTTCCTTTTCGCAGACAAATGGCTTCCAAAATAAGCGGTGACGATGAAGAAGATTTTCTTAATTGTGGCATATGTTTTGAGTATTACGATTCCGACATTCGCGTACCCAAGCTTCTGTGTTGTTTTCATTCGTGTTGTATTGTCTGTCTGAAGGTAATCTAATTTTCCCTTTCTTCATCTATTCGTGTTCAATCCAGTTTCAATCTTTACGTCGTTTAGGGAACCATGAAAGAAATCACGTCTACTATCACGTGTCCCTTTTGCCGACAAGATACAAAATTAACTGATGGCGTGAAAAGCCTGACGACTAACTTTTACATTATGCCGAGGATTGAAAAGACGATAGCTCAAAGGTACATTTTCGCTTATTGTGATTTCAAACAACCAAAGTCAATGTTCAATTTGTTTGTTCAGGAAGCAAGAAATGAAAGTGGCGTGTGCAACAGGATCGTATAATTCACTCCAACCAACCGACACTTGTTTGTCAACATCGCCCCATGCGCAAAGCAATAAACGCCTCATGTGTTACTTGCAATTCATGGTCAACGGATATCTCATCCAGCAAAGGGTAGTGTTTCGTCTCGACTTTGACCAGGCTCCAAAGATGAGCAGTCAGTTTATGAATCACTGTCTTGGCATCAACGGGAAAACGTACGAAGGATCCCGCATATTCAAAGTATAATTCCTAATGATAATTTAAAACACACATATGATTTATACCTTGTTCTTATTTAGACTGAGGACTCTCATCATTTCTTCTGTGGCAAGATGGACGCGGAACCTTATCTTGCGGATCGCTCCACTGTGCCCAAAACCAAAGGTGCCCTGCGTATGCGCCACCGGATGAAGCGGAGGAAGTGCGACGGAGATGTTTACGTCTCTTCCGAATTTTCGGTAATCTGCAAAGACGAAGAAGACAACCAAGAACTACTTACTACAGTGTTTGGTTACGTCCACAAAGGCCTAGGAGTTTGCGAATATATTAGTCGGTTGAATTCCAGCGATAACAAGATAGTCGTACACTCTTGCGGAACTTGGGTTGATGTAGCGGATGAAGAAATGGAACAAACTTGTGCAGTCCTGCCGACTACCAGATTTATTGCGCCGACAGGGGATGACCCATTGGCACAAGTACTGGGGTCCAACCTGTGTTACGTTCAGTTAAGCATTGACGGTGATGTCCAGCCTAAGATATTCTTCCATCTAGACTTTGATGCGGCGCCTAGTATGTGTGATGTGTTTCTGGAATGCTGCCAGAGCACGATCGATTCATCTTTAAGTTACAAGACATCTCCTGTAGCCGAGGTGAGCAAGTATCTCATCGTATGGTGTTAATTGAATAGAAATTAAGTATTTTGTTTTCTCCACAGACTGCAAGTGGGAAGTCCTTCACGGCTGGTAGGATTTCTTCCTGTCCTTATTCGTACATAGCCAATTTTTCGTTTCTGGCCGAGAGGAAAGGTGCGCTTTGTATGCGCCAAGTTGGCAGACTGGGAGACTGGCGAGTCAAGCATACGACGGAGTTTACCGTCATGTGCTGCGAACCGGACCCAAACGAAAACATTCAATTGGGAACTGTCATTGGTTACGTCCATTGGGGCATCGAGATCTGCGAATATGTTAGTCTCCTCAATCCTATGGAGAAAAATATCACCATTCATTCATGCGGAACTTACTAAAATAACATATGTCATTCACGAGTAATTTTCAAAGAGTTTATGGGCCCCAAAATGTATTTTTTATTGATTTACCCATCTTCTTGCGTGAACTCTGAGAAATACAAGTGTTTGCGTGGAAGATTATGATTATCCCGTTTATATCTGTTTATACGTTACCTTACGTCCCTATCTAGCATGATTAGAGAAACCTCTGGTTTAATATACTGCGTGGGACGTTCGTCATTTGTTTTGTGTTTTGATCACAGGGGAAACACTCAGTCGTAAAATGTGTCGCCGTTTAACGAGTTAGACGGTGCATGTAATGGTATTTCATGTTTTCGTGGCAGGTTTTGAGACTTACTTGCGTGTGTATTAACTTATGAAGAACTGAAAGTAAAGGTTTTTCTATTTTTTATTTTAATTGGGGTGATGTGTGGTGGTGATGATGTGTCAGTTCTGGGCTAATGGCGGTCCGTTGTCAGAGTTTAGCCAAAGCTATATTTCTTCGTAGATTAACCAATGAGTTTGTAGGTAAATAGATTGATTTTGTTTACAATTTGCTGAATATGTGTTTTTCTCAGTGTTCCGTGCTGGAGAACCTTAATGTTTCTCATTTATTTGCAGGAGGAAATGTGAAAGGGGCATGCAGCCAACTGTCAACTATTGCTATGTTCAAAGCATTGTATGATTGTATCACTGTCACCCAAAAGATAAGGTGTCTGGGAAAAAAATGGCGAATCGATAGTCTACTCCGCGACCTGATGGACACATCTGAAAATGATCGAAAGGAAAATACCTGGATAAAGAATTGTTTGTTAAAAACAATACTTTTCGGCCATTATCTAAAACAAAAGTATAGTAGAGTATAATTTCCTATGAATTCGGTTGAAGGTCATAACTCATAAGGAACATTACGTAAGTGTCATGCGGTGGTGTAAGGTTGCTTGGGTGATAATTGTGAAAGACACGTGTTCATCATTATCAAGTAGGTAGAATTGCTGTAAGGCTTGAGTTGAGAGGTAAGGTTGAAAGAAAGTTTTCTATTTTCCTATGAATTTGGTTGAAGGTCATAAGGAACATTACGTAGACGTGTCATGCGGTGGTGTAGAGGTTGGGTGAGAATGACATGTGTTTCATCATTATCAAGCAGGTACAATAGCCGCAAGGTTAAGCTATTTGGTTTTCATTTTGATATTGGTTTTTGTAGACCCATCCCCAGCAACGTCATCCTGCAGAAGGAAAGGCCAGTTTGCATTTCAATCGAAGGTCATGGAGATCATTACATAAAACGTATCATGCAGTGGTGTAGAGGTTGGGTGAGAACGGGACGTGTTTCATCATTTATAAGCAGCTGCAATAGCCGCAAGGCTTAAGAGGTGAGGGTGATCAAAAAATCGTATAAAACGAGAGAGAAAAGGCGAAGGTAAATCAGTTGAGGGAGCATCTCCGACACGGCAACAACTGCAGAGCTCTGTCTGTCAGTTCGCATCTTTGGGTAAATATTCTGTCTTTTACAAAGAGTATATCAATCCTTCTTTTGTTTATGTGTGCTTGTTATAATGTAATATTTATATTTAAATTTATAATTGTCTAGTAAACTGTGGCGTCGTGCTGCTGTTGTGTGTTGAATCATTAATGGCTGGGTCGACCACTGGTGTACCGATGTCTTCTTGGTATGGCGGATACCAAACCGCCACGCCACCGCCTTACTACCCAAAAGCAACTTACGCAACGACCAGTTCCTGCACCGAGGTCTTCAAGTACTACACCACTAAAGCACCGGAGTTTTATAGCACAACTTACGCTGCCCCGAGCCACTACACTGACGCCATGAAGTTTTACTCTGCCCCGAGTTACTACACCACCAAGGCGACGTAGCATGACTACGCATGCTGCCCCATCCTACTACACCGAAGCTCCTAAGTATTACTCTGTTCTCATCTACTTATTGCACCGATTTTCCTAAATACTACTCTGTTCCCAGCTGCTACACCGAGACTCCCGCTGATTACTACTCTGCCCCGATCTACACAACCACAACTGAAGCGGCCAAGTATTACGCTGCCCCGACTCACTTCACAGAAGCTGCTCTGTCGTACTACGTTGAACAGAAATACTACACCGATGCTCCACTTCACTACACCGATGCTCCACTTCACTACACCACGGCCTACGCTACACCACGGCCTACGCTACACCGCAGCCTCCAAGTACTACACCGAAGACGCCGCCTACAACAATGTATGCTGCCTAGTTTACTACACCGAGGCTCCCAAGTACTACATCACTAAGGCGTCGGAATTCTACACGTCTATGCATGCTGCCCCTGCCTACTCCACCGAGGCCCCGCATTACTACAACACTGAAGCGCTCAAGTACTACACTACAACCTGCGCTGCCCCGAGCTACTACACCTACGTCCCGGAGTATTACTGTGCGTAAAAGGAGTCGTAAGAAAAAAGAAGTGCCCGAACTGCAGTGCCCTATCTGTCACCAACTGCATTCCTCATCGTGTAACCGATTCGCAATTATGGGTAAATATTCTTTTTCTATTTGTTAATATGCCTGTTAATATTGAATATTAATGTTTCAATTTATTTACTGTTTAGGCAACTATGGCGTCGAGCTCCTGTTGGGTGTTGTATCGTTGATGGCTGGGTTGACTGCTGGTGTAGCGATGTCTCCTTGGTATGGCGGAAACTGAACCGCAACGCCGCCGCCTTCCTACACAACTAACGCAACAACCAGTTCCTGTGCCGATGTCTTCAAGTACTACACCACCAAAGCACCGGAGTTTTATAGCACAACTTACGCTGCCCCGAGCCACTACACTGATGCCCTGAAGTATTACTCTCCCTGAGTTACTCCTCCATCTAGGCGACGGAGTACTACATGACTACGCATGCTGCCACATCCTACTACACCGAGGCTTCTAAGTATTACTCTGTTCTCAGCTACTTATTGCACCGATTTTCCTAAATGCTACTCTGTTCCCAGCTGCTACACCGAGGCTCCCGCTGATTTCTCTACCAAGACGGTCGAATACTACACCGAAGCGGCAAAGTACTTCTCTGCTCCGATCTACACAACCACAACTGAGGCGACCAAGTATTACGCAGTCCCGACTTGCTACACACAGGCCGCTCTTTCGTGCTACGTTGAACAGAAATACTACACTGATGCTCCAGTCTACTACACCACGACCTACGCTACACCTAGCTTCAACACCGCAGCCCCCAAGTACTACACCGAAGAAGCCGCCTATTACACAACTACGTACGCTGCCTAGTTTACTACATCGACGAATTTAAGTATTGCCCTGCTCCAAACTACCAAACTTAGGTTCATATGTATTGCAATTTTCATGATTATATCACCACTGCTCCGACCTACCTAAGTTCTGAAATATTTATCTGTATTTGTGAAAGATTGCTGAAATACAAGATTGATTTTTAAATCACAAGTGCATGTTTCTATTTTCTCCTTAAATACCTTCTCCTGCTGACAATTGCATGATGTGAGAAAATATTTCTGAGTGGTATATGTAAACTTACAAATAATTGATCTTGCCAAATACACTGATAGAAATTCAAACTCTTACATTTCAATAATATTTAAACTCCCTTTTTTATAAACTCTTGAAACAACCAATAATAATTTTCTCAAAAATTCAAAGTCCACACACCTATTTTTCTGCTAAGTCCAGACTTTTGTTTTTGAAAAAAAATTTAAAAAAATTCCCCTTATACGAGATTTTAAAAAATTTATTGCGAAAAAGATTGATACGAATATTTTGTTGCATACAAAATTTATTTTTATAACATTTCACATACATCATATACATTTTTCCTGTGGCCCCCAGGGGGGGGGGCCTGTCGCTTTCTCTACCGCGATAATAACATGATGCAAGTTATATGCAAGTTATTATTTGTTTGGCGCAGAAAGCTTGTTTTATCTAGCAGTTCTCGACTGTTTCAAACCTGACATTGATCAGGTTGCCTCAGTCGTATACTGCATGATTGAATGAAAACTCAAAAGACAACAGATACAAATTTTTAAAGCAGCATCACGAAATATCACTGGCAGAGCAATTTCATATGGCATGGATGAAAACACAAACATTTTAAAATCAGGAACCTAGATGCAACAGCTCAGCTACAACAGCACAGCAACTTCTGGATTACACTGCAACTGCATGCTGCATACTAAGGCTCAATCTGTCTTCGTCACACCTTTCACCATTTGGCTGCAACAAGGTAACCACCAGCGTTAAAGAAGTGTTTGTTATACCTGTTAAAGAAAAGAAAATTAGTTTCGAGAAACACAACTGTGTACATATGCATACTCATTATAACAAAAGAAAACAAAGAGTAACAGAAAACTACGCAGACTAACAGAATAACTTTGATATCTGATTCAAACTTTCTATAGAGGAAGAGCAAATCGGTCTACTCTCTAGTCATGTTAACTAAATCTGTAGTACTTTAGCAAGACATTTGATCAAAATAATTACTTTTTTCTGTTGCATGAGATGAGACGTACGCCTAAGAAGAGGCAGCATGACACACGAGGCACGCCATTTCGGAAATGTACAGGTACTTCCAAGTCTGAGTTGAATTGGCAAATTAGTTTCAACGTCCAAAATCACCTGTAAATTTTCACATCAACATTTTACATTCAATAACAATAGAAAATTAACAATAAATACCTTTTAATTTTCATCGTGAGGAGCGTGACAGCCAACAACCTACTTCAACTGCGTCTTGGAACAAAATGGCCACTAAGCATCCCTGAAGACACTCGCGCTACCGCTACCTGATGGATATCATTCATTCATCATTGATTCATAGATAAAGACCACTGGTTGATGCTGTGCTATCCTTTTAGCCCTATCCCTACTGACCCCGAGTTCTTGGAGTGCTTGTAGTGCCTCTAGCGGACAAAGTACTGTACTGCACCGAGGCTACGAAGGGTTTTGCAGACGAAGATTGTTTTCCTTCTGTCTTGGTAAAATTCTTTGCTGGCGTTTAATAGTTTTAGGTAATTTTGCCTTAAAAATTTTTATTAAGAAGTCAAATTGTATTAAATTTTGACATTAGCTAATTGAAAAAGCAGAGAAATCAATTGAATCATTGCAATTGATTAGAAGTAAGCAGAGTGTAGAGATGAAAACGTACACTAGAGGGCAGGACAAGTAGTCCAAGATTGGAGAAATCGGAGGAAGGGTAGCAAGAATATTGGCGACAGTTGGCCATGTTAATTCTCTTATGGAGAGCTTCAACCAGTGGTCTTTATCTGTGATTGATTCATTAGTATTTTTCTGAATGTTAAACACGAGCAGTAGGTAACCATTAACTTTTGTTTATTGGATGAATATTGGAATATTTATTGACATATTTCCTTTAGATTCAACATGACTAACTGCTAACTAAATAAATGGATGAATGATATCCACCAGGTAGCGCGACTGCGCGAGTGTCTTCAGGGATTCTTAGCAGCCATTTTGTTCCAAGACGCAGTTGAAGTAGGTTGTTGGCTGTCACGCTCCTCACGATGAAAATTAAAAGGTATTTATTGTTAATTTTCTATTGTTATTGAATGTAAAATGTTGATGTGAAAATTTACAGGTGATTTTGGACGTTGAAACTAATTTGCCAATTCAACTCAGACTTGGAAGTACCTGTACATTTCCGAAATGGCGTGCCTCGTGTGTCATGCTGCCTCTTCTTAGGCGTACGTCTCATCTCATGCAACAGAAAAAAGTAATTATTTTGATCAAATGTCTTGCTAAAGTACTACAGATTTAGTTAACATGACTAGAGAGTAGACCGATTTGCTCTTCCTCTATAGAAAGTTTGAATCAGATATCAAAGTTATTCTGTTAGTCTGCGTAGTTTTCTGTTACTCTTTGTTTTCTTTTGTTATAATGAGTATGCATATGTACACAGTTGTGTTTCTCGAAACTAATTTTCTTTTCTTTAACAGGTATAACAAACACTTCTTTAACGCTGGTGGTTACCTTGTTGCAGCCAAATGGTGAAAGGTGTGACGAAGACCGATTGAGCCTTAGTATGCAGCATGCAGTTGCAGTGTAATCCAGAAGTTGCTGTGCTGTTGTAGCTGAGCTGTTGCATCTAGGTTCCTGATTTTAAAATGTTTGTGTTTTCATCCATGCCATATGAAATTGCTCTGCCAGTGATATTTCGTGATGCTGCTTTAAAAATTTGTATCTGTTGTCTTTTGAGTTTTCATTCAATCATGCAGTATACGACTGAGGCAACCTGATCAATGTCAGGTTTGAAACAGTCGAGAACTGCTAGATAAAACAAGCTTTCTGCGCCAAACAAATAATAACTTGCATATAACTTGCATCATGTTATTATCGCGGTAGAGAAAGCGACAGGCCCCCCCCCCTGGGGGCCACAGGAAAAATGTATATGATGTATGTGAAATGTTATAAAAATAAATTTTGTATGCAACAAAATATTCGTATCAATCTTTTTCGCAATAAATTTTTTAAAATCTCGTATAAGGGGAATTTTTTTAAATTTTTTTTCAAAAACAAAAGTCTGGACTTAGCAGAAAAATAGGTGTGTGGACTTTGAATTTTTGAGAAAATTATTATTGGTTGTTTCAAGAGTTTATAAAAAAGGGAGTTTAAATATTATTGAAATGTAAGAGTTTGAATTTCTATCAGTGTATTTGGCAAGATCAATTATTTGTAAGTTTACATATACCACTCAGAAATATTTTCTCACATCATGCAATTGTCAGCAGGAGAAGGTATTTAAGGAGAAAATAGAAACATGCACTTGTGATTTAAAAATCAATCTTGTATTTCAGCAATCTTTCACAAATACAGATAAATATTTCAGAACTTAGGTAGGTCGGAGCAGTGGTGATATAATCATGAAAATTGCAATACATATGAACCTAAGTTTGGTAGTTTGGAGCAGGGCAATACTTAAATTCGTCGATGTAGTAAACTAGGCAGCGTACGTAGTTGTGTAATAGGCGGCTTCTTCGGTGTAGTACTTGGGGGCTGCGGTGTTGAAGCTAGGTGTAGCGTAGGTCGTGGTGTAGTAGACTGGAGCATCAGTGTAGTATTTCTGTTCAACGTAGCACGAAAGAGCGGCCTGTGTGTAGCAAGTCGGGACTGCGTAATACTTGGTCGCCTCAGTTGTGGTTGTGTAGATCGGGGCAGAGAAGTACTTTGCCGCTTCGGTGTAGTATTCGACCGTCTTGGTGGAGAAATCAGCGGGAGCCTCGGTGTAGCAGCTGGGAACAGAGTAGTATTTAGGAAAATCGGTGCAATAAGTAGCTGAGAACAGAGTAATACTTAGAAGCCTCGGTGTAGTAGGATGTGGCAGCATGCGTAGTCATGTAGTACTCCGTCGCCTAGATGGAGTAGTAACTCAGGGAGAGTAATACTTCAGGGCATCAGTGTAGTGGCTCGGGGCAGCGTAAGTTGTGCTATAAAACTCCGGTGCTTTGGTGGTGTAGTACTTGAAGACATCGACGCAGGAACTGGTTGTTGCGTTAGTTGTGTAGGAAGGCGGCGGCGTTGCGGTTCAGTTTCCGCCATACCAAGGAGACATCGCTACACCAGCAGTCAACCCAGCCATCAACGATACAACACCCAACAGGAGCTCGACGCCATAGTTGCCTAAACAGTAAATAAATTGAAACATTAATATTAAATATTAACAGGCATATTAACAAATAGAAAAAGAATATTTACCCATAATTGCGAATCGGTTACACGATGAGGAATGCAGTTGGTGACAGATAGGGCACTGCAGTTCGGGCACTTCTTTTTTCTTACGACTCCTTTTACGCACAGTAATACTCCGGGACGTAGGTGTAGTAGCTCGGGGCAGCGCAGGTTGTAGTGTAGTACTTGAGCGCTTCAGTGTTGTAGTAATGCGGGGCCTCGGTGGAGTAGGCAGGGGCAGCATGCATAGACGTGTAGAATTCCGACGCCTTAGTGATGTAGTACTTGGGAGCCTCGGTGTAGTAAACTAGGCAGCATACATTGTTGTAGGCGGCGTCTTCGGTGTAGTACTTGGAGGCTGCGGTGTAGCGTAGGCCGTGGTGTAGCGTAGGCCGTGGTGTAGTGAAGTGGAGCATCGGTGTAGTGAAGTGGAGCATCGGTGTAGTATTTCTGTTCAACGTAGTACGACAGAGCAGCTTCTGTGAAGTGAGTCGGGGCAGCGTAATACTTGGCCGCTTCAGTTGTGGTTGTGTAGATCGGGGCAGAGTAGTAATCAGCGGGAGTCTCGGTGTAGCAGCTGGGAACAGAGTAGTATTTAGGAAAATCGGTGCAATAAGTAGATGAGAACAGAGTAATACTTAGGAGCTTCGGTGTAGTAGGATGGGGCAGCATGCGTAGTCATGCTACGTCGCCTTGGTGGTGTAGTAACTCGGGGCAGAGTAAAACTTCATGGCGTCAGTGTAGTGGCTCGGGGCAGCGTAAGTTGTGCTATAAAACTCCGGTGCTTTAGTGGTGTAGTACTTGAAGACCTCGGTGCAGGAACTGGTCGTTGCGTAAGTTGCTTTTGGGTAGTAAGGCGGTGGCGTGGCGGTTTGGTATCCGCCATACCAAGAAGACATCGGTACACCAGTGGTCGACCCAGCCATTAATGATTCAACACACAACAGCAGCACGACGCCACAGTTTACTAGACAATTATAAATTTAAATATAAATATTACATTATAACAAGCACACATAAACAAAAGAAGGATTGATATACCACACTCTTTGTAAAAGACAGAATATTTACCCATAGATGCGAACTGACAGACAGAGCTCTGCAGTTGTTGCCGTGTCGGAGATGCTCCCTCAACTGATTTACCTTCGCCTTTTCTCTCTCGTTTTATACGATTTTTTGATCACCCTCACCTCTTAAGCCTTGTGGCTATTGCAGCTGCTTA
Organism: Daphnia pulex; assembly: GCF_021134715.1. NCBI lineage: Eukaryota > Metazoa > Arthropoda > Branchiopoda > Diplostraca > Daphniidae > Daphnia > Daphnia pulex. Next base: position 2,071,932 of record NC_060027.1, read on the forward strand.
AAAATGATGAAACACGTACCGTTCTCACCCAACCTCTACACCACTGATACGTTTTATGTAATGATCTCCGTGACCTTCGAATGTGAAGGAAAGGCGGACTGCCCTTTCCTTTTGCAGGATGAAGTTTCTGGGGATGGGTCTACAACAGCCAATATCAAAATGAAAATGGTTATGTAACACATCCCGTTCTCACCCTTCCTCTTTTTGACAAGTTTTACGTGCCTTTTCTTTTGCAGGTTGTCGTTGCTGGGGATGGGTCTACAACAACCAATATCAAAATGAATACCAAATGGTTATGTAACACATCCCGTTCTCACCCAACCTCTACACCACTGCATGAAACGTTTTACGTGCCTTTCCTTCTGCAGGTTTACGTTGCTGGGGATTGGAATGGGTCTACAACAACCAATGATATAAAAATTAATACCAAATGATTATGGCTTTAAACTCACTTTATACCAATTGAAATTAACAATGGCTCCCAAACTTTTCAGAAGGTTTTCTACCTAATTAAACTTCATCACTTGAATTATTACCACAGTAATAAAAAGAAACATTGGTTGAAATAATTACCAATTTGCAAATATAAATTCCTTGGTTTTGGATGGTTTTGGAAGACAGCTTGCAAATTTGCAATATGGATTGGGCCATTTTATCTGTTGGTCACGAGCACTCTGCAAATCAGTCCCCACAAAAAGTTCAAAAGTTGCCTGAAAATATATAGTCAAGAATGCTAGATCATTAGCTAAATGTTATATTATCTATTTATTAAATAGAGTTTAACCGTCGAAAGTTTAGCCAAGCCACCTTTAAGAATCAAGGCCAATAATATCGATGTGCAACAGGCACAATTTCTTTAAAAAATCACATTCACTAATCTTGTAAAGATCTAGCCAAATTCTCTTAGCTAAAGCCTCTAATTAATTATTTAGCGTTCAACTAAAGATAATGCAAAGCAATACAAACCGGGACGAGCCATAGTACGGGTAACGCTGTAATACATAGCTTTATGATAAATTTTTTTATGTATAAAATGCAATTTGTGTTAAAATCTCGAATAAAGCACATCCGAGTTCGACCTGACAAATCACGAAATGAAACCTGAATGTCCATGATTAAAATTATCACGCCACTTCACAGCACACCTTCTTACCATTATTGGTGCTGTTTTTCTACCAATTGGTTAGCGACCGCGATGGACAGATTGGATGTTCCTCACCAAATCTGACCATCTGATCACCAGACAGTATTTTTAAAAAAGAAAAGAAAAATACCATATCACCTTCTTATTTTCCACCAGTTGACATCTATTTCTGCGACCCCATATTCTCATGGTTATTTTTTACCTGAAAACCATTAACGATTTAGTACTTGGTATGGTATCAGTTGACCCGAATAAATTTCTCTTGGACCTTTTATTAGGGCTTCCCTGATAGATAATTTAAAAGCAGTCTACAATCAACACGAGCAAACAAGACAAAATATTTTGAGAGTAGCTGCAGAACTTAACCACAGGAGTTTGACTCACGTTTTTTTTTTCAGCTGTGATGTCCTCTGCTTCTTTTAAAATTTCCGAATCCGTTAGCTTCATCTGACTGAAGAAGATTTAGACGCTCAGTTCTTCAAAGAGCACTTCCATTTTGGCAATGCTCGACGTCATACAGCGTACCAGTGTGGAAAACTGTTCTACCATAACCAACAATGATATTAGCCATTCGACATTCAACTAAGTATGAATTTAGCGGTACCCACCCCGCTATTAACATCGCCGTTCTTTGCTTCTCCGTTCTTTTCTTCTTCTTGATCAAGAGGTTGCTGGTCTTGATTATCGCGTGCATGGTGGAGACGATCAACACACACAACACAGCTTCTGTCAAACCAAGAACACGAATCATTAGCAGTTGACAAGACGGGTAGCATTCAGAAATATCTACCTTGACGGCGCTATAAACTCTCGAGTCTGCTGATTCAAGAGAATCAGTTTTTGAGCAATAGTACTAACTAAGAGTTTGTACCGCACGGTCTGTTTAATAAGCAATGTTATATAAATATGCATGTTAATCAAGTTGTTACCTTTCATATTTAATTAATGAATAACAATTTATAAAATGAAAGTTTTATGGGTTTTTTTTTACTTGTTTTATTTATTAAACAAACCGTCCGGTACAAACTGCAGCCAGTCAAGCAGGGGGAGACACTGCCCGACTGACTCTACCAGGGAGATTACCCGGCCGTGGTTAAGAGAAACCGGAAAAAGAGCGAAGAGAGCTGAGGAGCAGTTATTATGAGAGCAATGCATCATACTAGGCTTCCGGCTTAGACTCATGACCCTCCAACAGATTTCATCGAATCATGCGCCTTGCAAGTCCCCGTTCGACCAAACATCTCCCTTCCTCCTGGTTGTCGCAGCGAGTGAGTGACCACCGGCGGGCGTTGGTTAGTGGTTAGATAGGGAAAAGGGGCCACTGAAGAAGGGAGCCCAGATATGCACTTGAAATTTATCTACAGCTTCTACATAATTTATTGACGAGTCTTGAATTTCAGCAACTTCTCCTCAGAGTCAGTGTTACCAATGGATCAAGTCTATGGAACGGCAGCAAACGATTCAACTGAAAAAAGAATAGAGACTTTAATTTAAAGTCAATAACTGAACGAAACATCAAGCATTACCTAAACGGCGATACAGGTAGCAAGGGACGACATATCGAAAAAATGCAATCGATAAAATAAGACCGACAGCCATCAGGCAGCATGAACTATTTTACCCAACCGTTCAACAAGCATATACTGCATGGACACCAACATAGACAAATGACACATTTAAGTGTGATGTTAAACTGCAAGTCTGCACAAACTCCATTTCAGAGCATCTCTCAACTGGAAAGGGACTGCAAAACCACTGGACACCAAACAGCAACAACGTAAACAGCTCCAACTGACCATGAACTCCTACAAAGCAAAAGAACATTAATGAAGGAAACAGGGTGTCCCTAAACTATGGACTTGGACAGTCCAAAATGGACTACTAAAATATGGACTTTTTTCAAGAATTTTCCCATACGCTACACCGATATTATTCTTAACTGATAAAGTCTGATACAGCTAATACAGAAAGCCTAAAATAGTATTTTCATGTTAATTTCAAAGTTGCCTTACCTTTTTCCAAAGATAGTTCACCAATCAAAAACGGCCATATTTGGTTGTAGTTTTCATGCCATGGAAATCTGAATTAAAACACCTGAATTAAACAAATAAAAATGGGAATTTAGCATTCAAACCTTTTTTCCCAAGAAACAAAGCTAAGTATTGATTAAGGACTCTTTGCAAAGCTAACATTAAATCGGAACAAATACAAATTCAAGGACATTTGAGTTCTAATGGAATGTATGTTCCATGATGTTCAAATATTATGACCTGCAATTTCCACAATACTATTTCCATTATGACTTTCAAACGAGAAACGACTTATTTAAGTTTAAGCTTTTAAGGTCCTACCCAAAACAAAATAGCAAGCATGCCAAAATCACACTCCCTTAAAAAAATTAAAAAAGAACAGGAAAGTTTATCTTACACAACAGCTTTCTAAACTATAAGTAATTTTATAAATGTAGATTTCTTACAAACCAACATCAACGTAATAAAGATTTTTTACAAGGACTTATTAGTTATTACAGTGAATTTCACCAAACACACAACACAGCCATCTCTCACGCGTGACTGATAGCAGCCATGTTGGGAGTGCAGCATTGCCAACGAGCTAAAAGTTGATTCCTGGGATTAATTAGCATTTGTTTTTTTATTATTTCTTATTTTTTTATTAATTATTTTGTTTATTATTAATTATCACCATACCAAAACTCATTCAAAACTTTCAAGATAAAATCCATCAAAACTTCCACGATAAAATCCAGCTAGCGAGTAAAACCATGGGCATGGATAGAAATGGTTTTTTTTTTACTCGCGCAATATTTCCGCACTATGCCGTGCGATTAAAGGAGATTCTGAAGTTGGTATTCCGTTATTTTTATCTTTCTGTCTCTAACCGCATTGTACTTTAGTGACGATCTTGTTGTATGCAAATTTCAGCGCCACCTCTTGAGTTTCCACCAAACGAATCATCGCACAAGCGAGGACATGATTTTTAGGCTTCGAAACACGTGTGCTGAAACGACATCTTACGGTAGAAATTCGAATTTTTTTAAGCCTACGTAGAGGAAATAAAATACACGAAAGGCGTTCCATATGTTTGGGAAGGAACCAATTACGGTGAAACGTGTTCACCTCCAAGGGTCTCAGGACTCAAAATAAAGAGGGAAAACCCCACATGATACATGCTAGTTATTTTTTGTGACACAAGCAGAAGGTAATGGGTTTTAGGCTAAGATGACCTTGGATATTTTTACACTCCGGTATTGCGAAAAATCATACGCTCTTCCACTTGTTTTTTAACCTAAAAGGAACAAGAAATTATTTGGCTGGTTTGAGACTATCAACATAAAAAATTATAATATTGTCGCTTGTGGAGTCACGCTATAAATTCCAGTCTGTGACCCCATTCGCATTTCAATCCAGTACAATAATTCTTTAAACAGTACTATGAATATAGTCCAATAAAAAGAAGTAATGTAAATGTTTATTTATTTTATTAAAACATAACCATTTCTCCATGTGTTTGGCGAATAAATAAATGTTTGAGCGCGTCTTTTGTTTTATAAGGTAATTCAAATATCTACCACAAGATTATCATTTCACGGGTCGGGGCTCTCCAGCTGTGCGTTGTTCTTGGAATTCCTCTTTTCTTTCAATGCACGATAGTAGATTAAAATGATCCATGTGCAGTAGGCGTTGACCACTGTGCCGAGTATTCGTAATTGGAAATGAGAAGAGAAAAGGATGATATTAGTTATTTGCACTTCATAATAAATCAAATTCTAAGAGTTAAGCTTATTACGTACGTATTCTTAAAAGAATAATTATAAGGTCAAATATTCTAACATCATGGCGGTCAATTGCCATCTCAATCAGAATTAACCAGCAGGCTGTTAATAAAGGTAACAAAAGGGCCTGGTATATGAGCCATGGTAAAAGCAGAATCGGATTGTTATCCTGACAGGCAGCGATATAAAGAAGGATGGTGACACCGATGAAGACAAACGCTGTAACTATCCCAACGATCGAAATACTCTGTTCTGGAATTCAATTATAAAAACAATTTATTATGAAAACCATAACAAAATTTGAGACAATCTCTTCACAAGTAAGTCAGTACCAATTGTTGATGGAGCAGTCGTCAACATCCAAATAAAATTAAAAATAATTCCTAAAAGTCCACCAATCTATTTATAATAGACAGTAGATAGAATGTCTTTAGTTTAGGAAAAATCCTGAAAAATAATAACGACAAGATTGTTATACTACCATAGAATAAACCACGATTCGTTTGGCAGCAGTTTGTAGCGGGTTTGGGTCTAAGCTGGATTGCTCCACAACACTTGTCTCCATTTTTGTGCCGTTGTTTTCAAACTTCAATCTAAATACTGGAAGTTTTACAAAATAAACTGCGGATAACTTGGGAGAACCGGCTATTGTGCAGAGCAGCACGGTTATTGAGTGTTGTCCACGAAGTTCAAGAATCTTCTGTGAGACTGGCAGTGCGAACCTTTTTTCTTATTTATCAGGTAGTACACATCCAGCTCTGGCTCTATGGGAAAAGGGGAAAAACCTTGTGAACCTGTTTTCAATATACTTACAAGGGGAGGTTGAAGGCAGGCCATTTATTTTTATCGGCGATATTTCTTGTGATCAATTCAAATATACGCATTCCTTGCTAAACAGGATCATTTAAGACATACACCTCATTCGATTATAGTTTAAAAATCTTTCATGTTGTCATCATCGGCACAGGTATTAGTCGACTCATCTTAACAGCAGTGTGAATAGTTTGATAAAATCCACCAAACTGTAGAGAATAGATATTGACAATAATTTGAAAATAAGACTCTTGTATGTAATCAGTTCTCTAAAATATTCGCGAATATTTTGGAGGAAAGATTATTTGGCAATAGTGTCAGTACGGGAAGTTTGTTTGGCTTTGGCAATCTTTTCGTGACGCAACCTCATACTTGCGGTTCCGAAAAGAAAGGGAAAAACCCGAGAAAGCGGGAATTGAGGCTTTATATGCCATGGCCGAAGGCAAGGATAGAGTATCCGATTGCCATCCGGGACTCAAATGCTGTGCCCTATTTCAAAAAAAGACTCGCGAAAAGAGAGCATACGAAGAAAGCGGACACAAAATAGTTGAATGCCTTTTAAGAAAAATGTTAAATGAAAAATGTTAACCAAACAGGAAAATATCAATGAGTCGAAATTAGGAACAATTGTTTGAAAAGGAAGGGAAAAACCTATAGGTGTTGTAGTAGTAGTTCCACAAAAGGCACGCAAGAATTTCCCCTCCGGTTACTATTTACCGACAAGAGATTTGGGCAGAATGCCAACAACTGACGTGCAATTGAAAATACCTGTATAAGTTGTAGTGCCGAATGCTGCCCTTTTCTGTCACAACAAATTCTTATTCCTATAAAAAAAAAACTGGAAAACATACAAAATCAAAAAGAAAATAGGTAATGAAAAATGTATAATCCAATCCAATACTAAAATAGAAATTATTAAAAAATTTTATCAAACCATTGCATTATAAGTTTCAGACCATATTCTATCCTGAGTTTCGTTTTAATGAGAAGGGAAAGACTGAAATGGGGAAAAGTTCAAAAGAGGGGCGAGAGTAGGTTCTTTTGATCGTATCCATCAAAGACCAAAGCTTCGTCGAGTTGCTGGACGGATAGCGATGAATGGCTTGCAGTCTGTCCTGAAACCAGAGATTGGGCAAGGAGATCTCGTTGTCCTAGCCAACGTTCGGCTGCAGCACGATCGCTGTCTACTGCTCTACCCCATGAAGCGTGTTCCAGGAGCAAGGCACCGGCTAGAGTGCGAGCCAGGCCGAAAGCGAAATCGCGGGCGACGTATTCCAACTGATCGGGATTCTTCTGGGCGAACGAAATCAATTGGGAACGGTATTTCTCCAATTGAGTGCAACACTCGGCTAGGGACGGGTTGGTTGTCGAGTCGAGAACACCTTGAATCCTCTGGTGAAATGCAACCAACACTTGGCCTTCACTTTTGGCCAATGCTCTGAGTACGTCCAAACTCAAAATGTTTGTAGTTCCTTCCCAGATTGGTGTTACCTAACGTCAAAATCTTTTGATTACAAAAAAAGGAACACGCAAACATAATTAAAGGTATAAAGCGTTACCTGGGCATCACGTAAAATCACGGGGATACCTTAAGAATGGGGAACAACAATATCAGTTCAGATGTCGTGTGAAGAGATAAGTATCGACTATTGAATCTCACCTGTATCTTCCATGTATCCTTGTCCTCCAAAGGATTCTAGCCCTTCCGACACGACTTTCATGCACTGCTTTCCCGTGTACAGTTTCAACAATGGGAGGAGCAGGCGGAGTAATTGTTGCTGTTCGATGGTGGGCGTTCCATTTTCTTCCAAACTGAGTAAACGACCGGCTTCCATGAACAAGGAAAATCCAGCTCGGCATTCCAGTTCCATGTCGGCAAGGGTGCGAACGTGCAGTGGGTGATTGCGAATAAGTTTCCCAAAGGCCACTCGCCTATTGCTGTAATCTCGAGCTAAACTGATAATCCTAAAGAAATTAACATTAAAAATAGATGTAAACGTCAATTTTGCCTATTGAGAATTTTCCTTCATTACTGACCTGCGCATTGCGGAAACGGAAGCAGAAGCGTTGTGCAGTCGAGTGATGTTGAGCATTTGAGAAATGGACGCAACGCCTCGACCTGGTGGACTTATCAACTCCGCAGTCATACCATCCAGCAAAAGCTCACCGGTGGGTAATTGTTTCGTTCCCAATTTCTGTTTCAAGCGCATAAGATGCAAATTGCTTGGCTGGTCCACGTAGACAAGAAACAACGACAATCCTTTGGTACCCTAATGACAAATAACAGTAACATTTTTAGACTGGCTTTTACACATTACAAAAGAACAAGTTTGAAAATACCGAAGTAATTTTGCCAGTAGCAGGATCTACCACTCGAGCTAAAGTCAGGGCGATATCGGCATCCGTTGCAGAACTAAAGAACTTGTAGCCATAAAGCTTGTACATATTTTCCTTGTTTGGATCCTGAATGGCAAGAGTTTCAGTGCCTCCCGCAACGTCAGATCCACCTATTAATTTTACAGCATTGGCCTTTTAAGTTCTATGCATCTTACGAAATGAGACTCAAGCAAAATATTGATGACATACCTCTTTTCTCTGTCATCCATTGACCAGATGTCCAAAACTTCTCTGGGTCTCGCGATGTCAAATTTTTAAAGGATTCACCATGATCTTTTAACCCACTAACCTTGTTTTTCAAAGTTTCAATTTAGACGGATGTGCAACCATTGATTAAAAATACATGTATACATATAGCTAGTAAACTACCTCCAATGTTTTTGCAGCTCCATCTGTCATAGCTAATGGACAGCTATACAATCCAGATGAAGGGGCAAATAGGTAGTTTTTGGACATCTGGATGAGGCGACTAAATCCTTGGTGTTTTGGGTCCCTCTCATAAGCTAGAGCAATCAGTCCCTCTCTAGCAGATATCCTCTTCAGTTCTTTCCACGATTCACAAGTCACTGTGTGGATTATTAATAAGTTTAACAAATGAGTAGAGAAAATATTTCAGAAATGCAGGAATAATATGGCAGACATCAGACAATTTGGTTGCATTTACCAACTTTGTTTTGAGGATTGGCCCAAGCATCTTGAAGCTTCAAATAAGGTGGGCTTAGTTCACACTCTCTGCCCAGCCTATATACACACACAGATGTAGATCAATTTAAAGTGATCTCTATGCGAACAAATTTCTGGTATATACTTGTAGATGTCTGTAGCTACTCGAGCTCCAAACGTTGAGAGCTCATCCTTGACATTGCTGTAAGCCTAAATCCAGACAGTATAGATCTTTAATATCAAGACAAACATCCAAAAGACTGTGATAACTTACTTCAGCTGGCAAAATACGTTGTAGATTCCTTTGTAGGAGTGTGTCACCCTCGAAAGAGTTCTCCAAATGTGGAGCATCTTGTATGAAATTCCCCTCTTTAGCCTTCGAAAACGGAATGTGCGTATTATAATTATTAAAAGAGGTAAAAGATATGCATCGAGTGTGCAATTTGTACGAAACTAACGACGCAATTTTGTTAGGCACAAGTGAAAGCATGTTATGGGTTCTGACGACAAAATTGAAGTTATGATAGCAGACGAACTCGACAAGACGACAACGTTTCAATTTGCCGCTAAAGTTTAATTTGATCTTTTCTTATTACTCTCGCTTCTAGGTTTGCAACCATATTTGTAAAAACTTTATTTAGATTTCAGATATTGTCAAGAAGTAGAATTAATTATCAAACTAGGGGAAATGTGGTACTGTGATGAGAACCTGGCAATAAAAACTGGTTCCGAATTATTACATACATATGTAATTGTAATTCACTACTATCTGGAAACGTGACTACCAACAGAGCAGGCCAACTGAAATGAAGCAATCTAGACGAAAGACTAGTTTGTTCTAATAAATATATTCAGACTTAACGAGAACGTGTGCGGGCAGAAAACCAAATGCAAAAAGAAATGCAAGAAAAACAGCTAGAAAGAATTAATAAAATATAGGAATAGAAAACTAATCTTATTCTTTTACAATCTTTTTTTTTCAATCAACATTTTTCGTTGACTAGCGCTTCCTTCTTCATTCCCGTCACTAGTTCGTGGTAGTAGCTGTAGACCACCAACCATAAGTACGAATAAAGGACTGCCAATAACAAAGATGATGAATAATTAACACAAGTTGGAAATTTTTACACACGAATCGTGGCCAACTGAAAACATACGTACCAATTCCGATAATAACGAGGCCAAAAACGTAAGACATGTCTTGATCATCGCCTGTCACCGCAGAGCTGACACCGACGTAAAACGAGTAGAAAATGGTCACGAACAACGAGATGGACTTTAATACTAGCCAGGGAACTAGGAGCATCGGCTTGCCATTTTTACATGCGGCGACTAGTACAGCAGCGGTGAAGGCGATAACAACAAGCGAACCGATCAAGCGATCGAGGGAAGACAGGAGAATCTCACTTCCTGTAATACAAAAATCAGAGTTAATAGAATTTTTGGTTCAACCGGTTCAACTATACTATACCAATAACATATTCGGAGTTAACAATAGAAATCACTTGAGCCAGACTGAGAGCAAGGCCACCAATTCCACCCAACTGTTTTAATACAACATTAAAAAATAATACAATATAAATTTACCAAAATTATTCAGTGTAAGATATTAGTTAAGTGTTTTTAGTAAGTTACCATGGAAAGGAGTCCTACAATTTTCGTTCCAGTTTGGAGTGACAAACAACAGCAGCATTTTCTCAGTTTATTACAAATCATGTTGCTGTTTGGGAATAAGCGTGATTATGTGCGTTCTCCGTCCTGCAAGCAAGTTAAGAATGAACTGCAAATTTTAATTCCACCCATTTTAACGACTACAGAAACAAAGGAACCCGATTCAATGATAATGCGGGAAAACAACCCGACTGAACCCGACCTTTTCTGCCATACTGAAACCAAAAATTGAAGCCCTGCCCTCACCTGTTTTATTGTCATTTTTGTTTCGTAAAATTGACCAAAACGTTGGAGAATAAGGGACGGGGTGACGTATTCTATACCTACACTCTTACCTAATATAATCTGGGAAATATATAGCAACAAAGTAAAACTGGTTAAGGGATGTTATATTTTACGATTTGCATAGAACTTTACATCATAGCCGTCCTTCGATAGATAAAAGGAATAGCATCAATATAACAACAGTCAAATGGAATATCAGAATTAAAATAGTCCAAATAGTAAATTTCAAGTGAGAAAAAACGAACGCTTAACGAAAGAAACGAACGCAGTCCTTAATATCAAACACAACTTCACGCAACGTTACATAATCCTTAGGGAAGATTTTTTGCATCTTTCTTGTTCACTTCCCTCAGCTCGAAAAAGTAGCTCAAGATCACCAACCAGAAGAAGATGCCAATAGCTGTAGAAGAGCAACGAAAAATTAAAAACGGATGCAATTTGGCGTCAGGAAATTGCAAGTCAAATTTAACAAATTATGTTTATAGTAGGCTACCTGCTATAATAACACTCGCAGCAGCGTAACCTATCCCCATGGCTATCTCTTGTTCAATCCAATGTAAGATGGCGGAGTAGAACGTAAAGCCGATTCCTGTAAGCGCCGACAAGGGATTCAAAATCAGCCAAGGCAAAAGGAACCTGTGTTTGCGATTCTTCCAGGCGGCGATCACAACCAAAATGGAAACAAATATCGTTATAAGAGAGCTGATTATTAACAGGATTGAATATAACGGCGTGCCGGTATCTGTTGTATCTTCTAAAATAAATGTCAGACAGGTGTTAAATGTTATGTTTTAGCCATGACAAAACCAAATTTTTGATTGACCTGTACTACTATCGTCCATATTGTCGTCATTGGATTTTCCACTTGAAAGTGTCATTACCGCCTTAATAAATCCTGCAATACCACTGAACTAAAAAGGGCACAATATCAAACGCAATGGAGAATTCATTAAATTTGGCTTTGTTTTTTTAAATGGGAAAGTGTTGAACTGTACATGCTGTTATGCTATTACCAAAGAGAAGGTGCCAACCAGCTTGGCACCGGTTTGTAGCGAACAACAGCAGAACTTGTTCCACAAGTTGTTCATCGTTGATGTTTAATGAGAAACACGAAATATAAAATAAAAAAAAAACGTGAGGGTTACTCCAGGTGAAGTGAAACACAGCTGATCAGCACCGTCTCACAAGTGAAATTCGTTCTGACAACACGTTTATAAGTCACGGATTACTATTGCCCAACTTTCTTAGGGAGTTCCTTATCTTCATAAGACTTGTGCGTTGCTCCTCACGGCTGTGAAACAAAATGAAACAAAATAAAAGCTGATAAAATAATCAACACCCAGCATTTTGTCCACAATGTAGCTACCTAATACACAGTACATAATGAAATGCTGCACGACGACGGACAGTCAAACCGCGTTTGTTAAACCAACGGATGTGTTGAACACGGAAATCTACAGCCCTTCACGCAGTATAATGAAATAAGCGGTGCTGACAAATGTAAACGCAGAAACGCTAAACAAATGATATGTATTAATTATTTGAACATTATGAAATTTGATTTCAATTTAATTTGATTTTAATTATTTTGTGTATTGGGGGGAATTCTAAATATCTTGACTGACATTCTCAGAATCATTTAATGACGTATTTACATCATTTTTTTTTCTTTGTTCATTTTTTTGTCAAGTTCAAATAAATGGTTGCTTCTGATGAGCGCACTTCTGGCGAATTATCGTCATTGTCTTTATGGTTTTCGGGATCTAGAAAATCGGAAGAACGTCTAGTACTCGTTGGGCTTCCCTTCTCTAACGCCACGTTTACATACGACGATAATAAAGTTTCAGGTTCGGTGATTTCCCCGTCCGTTTTTGACCGTTGTTTTCCCTTTTCCCGTTTTTTTTGCTCGGTTAGTTCTTTACGGTAGCTGTAGACCACCAAACACATGTAGAATTCGATCCCTGCAACAAGGTAAATTGATGCGCGTTTGAGAAAAACACAAGAAAGAATAAGGGACCTGATATTATTTTTCCATCATTTTGGTTTCAATGGATGTCGTTTGCGTACCTGATGCGATTAGACTGGCGGCAATGGAACTTGCTCTTTCGATAGGATGCTCGTCAGCGAAAATGCCGTCATGTAACTGGGAGCCAACACCTAAAAACACTAAAAACGGATGCGCAAAGAGCCAAGGTAAGAGATACCCCGCATAACTATTCTTCCAGGCCGCACGCAGTAGAGGCAAGGTAACGACAATAGTTACGGTAGAAACGATTGTCCAACCGTTAAGGTAAGGTGATGTCGTTATTTCTATGCGATTTGATAATGAAGTGAGCGTGTAGAATCATAAAATACAAATGACAAAGTACGAATTGAATTTTATAGCCAATTACCATTTTTGAAGGGAGTAATAATAGCATCTACTGGATTTAAATAGGGCGTATCGATAAAAGCCATTTTAAATCCCAGCAATCCGCACGCCTAAGTTGTTAAAAATGATTAAGTGAAAATGAAGGAAGAAATTATTTTTGACTTGTATCTTACCAAAGAGAATAGGCCAATCAGTTTGGTTCCAGTTTGTAAGGAAAAACAACTAAAGAATTTATTTAACTTGAGGTACATGCTGGTGATGAGTTGCGGATGGCTAAACAATAAAAAAAAAACCAAGATGTAGCCATAAAAACGTACGTTTCATCTTTACTGAAACAGAATTTTAAAAATATTAATAATAATACTTGTTCTTACCATAGTTTTACTGAGAAAAACAAAAGTTTAACCGTCAGAGTTCTTCATATGCGATCTTGTGTAAAAGAAAAGCCGTGTCGCAATACAACGCCGGACAAATTCATATCAGATAACTATGTATATACAGTATAATAAGTAAATATAAGTACACTTTATCAGATATAATCAGATATGATTACAGGAGAAGTCCATAAATGCCGCCAGACGCGCGCATGCGCATCGGCAAAGAGGGAGAGACACCGCATCATGACACCTATCCTTTTATTACGTTTATAATAGGAATTTAGAATTAATTTCAAAGGAAAGTGAGTCAAATTTAACAAATTTTTATAGTACCTGAACTATACTAACACTCGCAGCAGCGTAACCTATTCCCATGGCCAACTCTTGGTGCCGGTATGAAGCGAACAACAGAAGCAACACGTTTGCAAAAAGATATTCATTGTTTATGTAACGAGAAACCGACGCCCGAAAAAGAAAAGAACGTAATAAATTGGGCTGAGCGCAGCTATTGATGAACTCACTCGTGTGTCAGGTGAGACCCGTTCTGAACGACACGCTGCAACACCACCTGTTATAAATATTGAGTGTCTGCGAGAATAATAAACTTGACTCATGTCAGCACTTATTACAACCGTGCACTCCCCGTTTGCCTTTTACTTTCAATGAGAAGGTTAAACCTTTATCGACAAGACTTATCCTAATATAGCCTATAGATTGGTACGCATTGCGTTCCTCTACTCGACTGTAAAAAATATAAGAAAAGAAGCTTCCACAGATTTTAGGTCGACATCAATCACAAGAGTAGAAGCAACGTTACAGGAAAATTTAAAAAAACAAAAAACACTTCGTCTTTTAGCGTCTATCAAAAATGTTATTATTTTCATAGACATTTACAGAGGCCTTGTACAAATAAGGTACTACATTTTAAGATAGACCTCTATGTCTATATCAGTATATCACAGACAAGAAATACTTGCCATTTAATGGAACAACTAATAATTAAGCTTGACACCCTGGCACGCGAAAATGTTTGCGCTTATCTATAACGCAATCACTTTCAAACTCGAGAAAAAATTTTGCCCTCATGCGATCGATACACACTGTCGTTAAAAGCCACTAAGTCATAATCAATCATGTTCCGATCTGAGAATTGTTGTAGTTTTGCGTCTTCTTTCAGTTCCAGGTAGTAGCTGAAGACCACCAACCAGAAGAAAAGCCAAAGCCCTAGATAACAACGGCAATTTAGAACAAGCAATGTTTAATCTAATTTCACTTGAATAAAATACAAGTCGCCGAGCGTACCTGCTCCAACGATAGAGCCAATCAGGTAACCTATTCCAATTCCATAGCCTCCAGCAATGGATAAAAATACGCCGAAGAATAACGAGTAGCCAATCACGATAAGAAATGTAATCGCTTCTAATATGATCCACGGCAAAAGGAACATGGGCTTGTGATTTTTCCAAGCCGAGATCAATAGGAAAATCGTGGTGGCAATCGTCAAGGTTGACCCGATGATTCGAATGATATTATTAGCACCTGACATTGCGTAATTATGAGTAACAAGATTTAGTGAATTATTTGTTCGGGAAATCACATGTTGTAAGATATCTGCTTCTTTATTGACAGCCACAGCATTGGATATACTGTCAACTATACCCAAAATGAAACCTATAGTTCCAACTACCTGTGAAAAATATAAAAAAAAAAAAATCACCATGTCAATTTAGTTAATTATTTCAGGATAGTTAAGTACAGAAATAGAACGAAAACAAATTAGAAATTTGTAAATTACTTACCAAACATATGACACCGACTATTTTAGTGCCGGTTTGGAGTGAGCAGCCGCAGCAAAATTGTTTCAATCGGCAATATTTCATTTCGGTGTCGCCAAATAAAAGCCGGGTAGCTGTACTGAAGTTGAATTTGGCATACTGGCTTATAAAATATTAAAAAACGAATGATCATCTACCAAAATACCCATCACGTTACCTCAATACCTTATCTCGTGAACAAAATAACGGTGGAAATTCCCAATTGAAATGGAGCGATACTTTTTTCCTGATAGTATTCAAACAAAACTGCATTGGAGCAGGAGCAAAGCAGGCACTGCAGTGGAATTTTGTATATTTTAATTTATTCGAATTGTTATTCTAACAACGAACGAAATCTGAACGAGCGTTATTAAAAAGACTCGATGGAATCGCCATTTCTGTAGTGTCATGTGCAAGACAGGTATAAATACCTAAAAATCAAAAGCAGACATATTAATAATTAGGCGAATATACGTGTTCCGATTTATCAGGGGAAGTAAAACACTGAAACAGCCATAAAATTGACTGCATGTCTTGATACTTGCCCAAGCTGAAATTTCATCCGCATTCCGACATGCAAGCAAACAACTCGATTGCAAGTTATTATCTGGTTTTAACCTTTGAAAAAATAACGCTTCTTTGTTTATAGTTCGTCTGCATCCGCTTGAGTTCGAGACTTATCTAATCATATTCCAGGATAAGCATTTATATTTTTTTTATTTTACCAACATAAAATTAAAAAAAAAAGCGTAATTATATCGCAATTGCCGACAAGGTTAAATTTCACGTTTGAATTTTGATCGACGTTTCAAAAACAAATGGCAGATGTGAAATTTAAAAAGAAAATGCTGACTTGTACTTTTCGTAACCGACAGATGGTTATAGTTAACAAATCTTACACTAGTCTATTGTGAGCAAATGTTTTTCGCATTCAACAATCACGATGGTCGTTTTCTCTTCCACTTTGGGCTGCTTCTTCGTTACTGCCTTCAGTTCGTGATAGTAGCTATAAACCACCAGCCAAAAGTAGATGCCGATTACTGCAGAAATGAAGGCAATTAAATCAGACCCAAAATATTTGAGTAAAAATCTTTAGTCATACTTGATGCACCGAGACCGAGAGTCATAAAAATCAATCCCGATATATTCGGCACGGCTATTAAAAGACAAATGCCAATGTATAATGAAGAGACGATGCCTGTAATTATCGACAAGACTTGAAGAATTAGCCAAGGCAATAAAAGCATCGGCCGGTTATTCTTCGTAGCGGATACCAAAACCAAAATGATTGCGGTCACCAAGAAAATGGTAGAAATTATACGTCCGATAAATTTAAAGGAGACTATTCCGCCTTCTACAGACAGAGATACGTAGATTATATTAACGCATTCATTGATATTTATCACAATGTTATTACCAACATCAGACGCATCGCTTGAAGTCGACAAAAGAAAAATGACGAGTCCAATTATTTGAAATATCTGCAAAAAATGAATTGAATCAAAATTCGTTTCGTCGTCATCTGTCAAAAGTGTGTATGTCATATTTACCAAAGACAAAGCGCCAACCACCTTTGTACCAGTTTGTAGCGAACAACCGCAACAAAATTGGTTGACTCTAATTTTTGTTTTCATTCTCTAGCTGGGTATGAACGACAATGGCGTGTTCTAGTTTCAGCACAGAAATGCAACTGCGCCACGAATCTTTATTCAGTTTTAATATATTAAAAGGAAAAATGTGTGGGATTCGAGATAAATTTAATGATTATCTTATCTTATCTAATTTCATTAATACAAAAAGGTTCGATCTAATTATTAATTACTCACACATGAAGGTCTACTTTCATTTAAAAATCAGTCTGATGCCATCAAATTCTGACGATAATTAACATGACTAGACTAATATCGTTTGAATTTCATCTGAATAACCGTTTCATCTCTGGAATAACAGTTGACTACCATAGATCGGCAACACTTATCTAACACAAATAACAAACCCAGATGTTGATAACGAAAAACAAAAATTTCTGCACTTGCGTCTAACCACAATAACAAATTGTATCCAAGTTTTAGTTTGTCATTATCAGTATAGAGACTACGTGAGAGAGTTGCCCACCAATAACAAAGAAACCAGTTTTAATGAGAACCAACACAAAATGAAAACGCAACGATACAGACCAATCCATCTCGGAAAATGAGCGAAAAGAAACCAAAAGCAGCTAACACTATGGCATAAAGAACGCACACATACGTAAGACCTAAAAATAAATCTTGACCTGCATACTCCATTTGCCACTGAGAGAAAAATGACTCAATCAATCATGAAACTGCTCTGCACCTTTCTCTGTTTCCTGTTGCTCAATCATCGCCTTAACCTTCAGTTCTTGATAGTAACTGAGAACCACTAACCAGAAGTAGAACCCTAGAGCTAATATCCAACAGAAGAAGATAGAAAAGTCAAAATCTAAGCAAAACACAAAGTATTTACGTACCTCCTACAGCACAAGCGCCCAATATGTTACCTATTCCTGTTGGAATACCTGCTGCTATGAACACAACAGCCCAAAAGAGCAAGAACGAACAAAAAGCAATCAACGCTGTAATTTGCATCACGAGCCAAGGCAACAGCAGCCTGGGCATACGATTCTTCCACGTGGAGAACAGAACAAGAGCGGTGGTGAGCATCGACAAAACCGCATGACCGATGCACAAATAATAATACATAATATTGTCTATAAAAATCCCAATAGGCAAACATAAATAGAGTAATCAAAATCATTAAATCTAATTCAAATTAAATTGGGCACTTACCATTTAGCGAAATCGGTCGGAAAGTGGAGATGTTGATTGCTCTCACAATGATGACTCCAATTGAAGTTGCCTGTTCAACACACTTGTTAAATGATGGCACAGATAATAGCACTATACTGCTTATCACATTTATACCAATGAGGAGACGCCAATTGCTATGGTACCAGTCCGGAGTGAACAGCCACAACAGCATTCGTCTAATTTGCACATGGTACACCAGGAAGAAACAACAACTTGATAGAACAACACTTAACTTTAACTCGTTACAGAGGCAGACAGCCACGTTCCTGGTGGACTGGACTGCGCCGAGACTAACACAAGACTGAGAGACTCTAGAATAATCGATCTCTACTTCATTCGATCGATTGTTAAAACCCAAGGTCAGATGAAACTGAAAACAGGTTCATTTGCATAACAAAAGACAAAAGATACAAAAGAAAACTTTCTTGTTCACCATTTTGGAAAAAGAAATGCATTGCCAATTGCCATTCAAACTCAATTTGATATCCATTTTACGTGAACTTGAGATTTGAAGTGGTTTCGAGGGGCGTTTCTTATGTCATTACGTCTTAATTGATTTTAGAGCAAACAAAATCCATCGTCAGGAAACATTAAAGAAAATTGTATCTATTACTGGTGCGTATACTCTTCAGTGAGCCAAATCGACTTGCATGTCGACTCGCATGTCTATTTGATAAAAATATTCCTGATTACATCTGTATAGATTTTCGTCAATGGTACAAACGGAGAGGCTAATATAAGCACAAATGTCAAAAACGTTTTGGAATCGCCCATAGGTCACTGTAACTGCTAGGCTAAAAATAGCATTCCAAAGTCCAAATCTAGCTTAAAAGTTTTTACCTGCTTGTACCGGAACTAAGATAACTGACTCTTTGGTGTAGAAACATGTTTATTTGAACCCAATAACAACACGGGAAATCACAATTGTACAGCAATAATAACTAAGCTTGTATAATAAACATAGCAGGGAAATAAATTAATATAAAAAGAAAATTGTACAATAAATCGCCAGACATCAGCACACATATTTGTATCTTATTACTTCTGCTTTCAAACTTGATGAAAGAATAATTACTGCCAATAATTTGATTTCAACATTTGTGATACCGCATCGCATTTTTCTCTTCGGGTCGGGTCTTCATGTCTGCCTTGTTAAGTTCGTGATAGTAACTGTAAACCACCAGCCAGTAGTAGGAACAAATCGCTACATTTTTTCAAAGAGAAACAAAAGAATTTAATTTTCATACCAACCAATTACGTCACAGTATTTTACCTCCTCCAATGCAAGCGCCTAAAATGAAACTTGTTCCATAGTAAACTGCGTTTGCTAGTATGGCCAATATTCCCAAGTAAAACCAGTAGATGACAGCCGTAATCAACGACAAAAATTTGATGACCAACCAAGGCGACAGCAAATTTGGTTTGCGATTCTTCCAGGCGGCGATCAGAACGGGAACCGTGGCGAAGATCGTGAAACCGGAACCGATCATCTGACCCATGTAGAAATAAAACCGCATATGGTCCCCTGCAATTCGTGAATACATAATAATAATGCATCAATCGCCAAAATAATTTTTATTTTTTTACCATCGTCAATACTCAAACCGGAAATGATAATTGCTGCCTCGATGAATCCAGTAATGCCGGCAAACTAAATTAAAATTTAATTTCTTTTAATTTTTCCTCTTAACTTATCCGAACTAGTAAAATCGAATTTTAATTTACCATAACGACGATGCCAATAATTATGGTACCAGCCCGGAGGGAAAATCCGCAACAGCATTGGCTTAATTTGAAATTCATTTCGGTATATGACTAGAGAAAATCAGAGCCGGACGGAAGAAGATCTTACGGGTCCTCTGTAGACTATAGGTAGGTAGGTAGACTATAGGTCCTTCCAGGCCCAGCTTCCGCACAGCACTACTGTCTACTAAAAATTTTTGGCCACAAAGAAAAATATATTTCAAGGTTGAAAAAAGAAAGAATATCTTCTTATTTATAGAAATTTGCCATCATGAAAAAAGAAATAACCATTTCATCGTTTCAATTTTTGTCGTCTCTAACCCTTGGTTTTGGATGAGAAAAGGTGGTAATTGCATTCACGTGTTACCTTGGAAATCCTTTCGATCCCTGCCTCATTTCTTTTCTTAGGAATGGGATAGAATAACGAGATAAAATCTAAGTTTCTTTTTATGTAATTTTTTTAGTAGCCCATTAATTTAACTTTATGTAGTATTAAAATAAGAAAAGCAATCATTTTGCTAAATGTTCTATATTTCCTGGAAAACAACTGAAATTTCACTTTTTATTTCGCTTTGCATTCGACCCAACATTTTTGGCAATAATAGGCATGAGTAACACGGATAAGAACACAATTTAGATAATGAAATAACTGTACAACCACTGCAGTGATAACGGAAAAAACATCTGCATTGCACCAGTTTTAACAAAATTACGAAATGAAAACACCAAATGTGCATTTAAATTTCAACTATTAACTATGAACGAATATCACTTATTAATGCAAAACTGCACTTAGACTATTATTACATTTTTATCAACATATTCATAATCTATCAGTGGGCTTTTCTCGTCCGGGATCATGACATTGCTCGTCTTCATTTCAAAATAGTAATTGAAGACCACCAGCCAAAAGTAAAAACAAATTGCTGAAATATTCGATAAAGTCAAATAAATTTGTTAAAATTAAATTGCAAGGGAAACTTTTACACTATCACCTGTAGCAAGGAGACTGACGGCCAGAAAAGCCATTCCAGTACTGGTCCCCATTCGGATAGTTAACAGGGTTCCAAAATATATCGAGTTGCCAATCATGACAGGCAACGTCGATCCTTCGAGCACGAGCCAAGGAACGAGAAGCATCGGCCAGCGATCCTTCCAGGCGGCAATCAGAACACAAGCGGCCGCTGCCATGCCAACTCCCAAAGAAATGATGGGATCGATGGAATCATTTGTCAGCATTTCTTCGATTTCTACAAATGCAATCAAATATAATTAATTATGAGGGTACAGGGAATAATAAACACTTTATACCATTATCGATGTTAAAATTGGACTTCATTTTAATTATAGCCAGAACGAATACTCCAATTTCGATGAGCTGTGAATAAATTAAACGACTAGAAAATGAGTAATTAATTGTTTGAACGATTAATTTACCATGGAAATAAAGCCAATAATTTTCGTTCCAGTTCTGAGAGAACAACCGCAACAGCATTCGTCGAATTCGTGAATTTTCATGTTTGTTCTTGGAACTAAGTTGCGTGTTGGCGTGAGAAAGACGATACCTATCAAGTCCAGACTAGATGTCCACTCTGTTGACGGGCTAGAATAGAACCCTATGAAATGGCCGACTTTTTGTTTTCTCAAAATTCTAAGGAAAAAGGGAGGGTAAGCAAATTTTTCTTATGGAAATTTTTTGTCGTCCCAAACCCTTATATGCAAATGGTCTCCCGTCCTCTGCTTCCGTCTGACCCCTTTTCCTAGGGATAGATTCAAGGTCTGAAATCTTACCACACCCCTTTCTTTATTTAAATTTGCGACTTTGAATAATCGCCCACTTTATTCTATCCGATTTGATCTCGTCTAAATGAATATAAAGTAAATCAAAGATTTGACTGGATTAAAAATACGCTTGCGTTTGTATTTTCAATGATAAGGTAATTATAGCGCCTCAGCATAAAAGTATTGACTAAGCATAATTATGATAAACATGAAACTATATATAATTAATGTGGATTCAACATTAACTCGTCCTTTTAAAGTGTTATGGTTCATAAAAGATATGCCGTGTCTTTCTCGTACAAATGAGCAATTTTGAGTTCCGGAGTTTCTTCAATGGTTTTCGGTTGGTTCTTGATTGCCCTCAACTGATGAAAATAGTTGAATATCACCCTATAGAAGTACATACTTGCAACTGTTGATATTGATTAACATAGGGAAGATAAAAAGATGCAATCAATTATTACAGACCGCACTACTATTCGTTATAAATCATTATACGCACCTAATGAAACGAGATGGGAAAAGATACTCAAACTGATTTCCTGATTTTGGCTAACGACAGAAATGTAGCCCATAGATAAACAGTAAATAAAAGATACCAATGCTACTGGTAAAATAAAGCTCTGCAATATGAGCCAAGGCAGAAGGAGCATAGGGATGCGATTCTGGTGGGCAGCAAACAGAAGAGGAACGGCCACCACAACCGATCCCACCGAAACGCCGAACTGGACATACGTTTCAACTAGTCAAAGATTATTACACGATTTAGCTGTGGAAATTTGTATAGCTGAACAAATTAAATTGTTAGATAATCAATATACCTCGTATATTGTTGAATGCGACACTTGTCATGTAATCATATAATATGATTGCTATAGTCATTCCGCCTACCTGTTGGGAAATAAGTGACACGCATTTTTAGTACATGGAAAAAGACGCTTAATCAAATACTGTCGATTTGTTACCAGATTTAGGGTGCCAATCTTTTTAGCTCCGGATTGAAGTGAGGATCCGCAACAACATTGAGTTAACTTGAAACACATTCTGGCAGAGGACTGATGCGCTAACAATGTATAGGTAGACCAAATAACTCAGAAATTGTTCTTTACTGTGGCAAATTGAAACGGCAACTGACAGCCAGTGACAAAGGCGTGAAGTATTTATCCTCAATTTACATTGTTTTGTACACAAATTTTAAATGTAAGTGTGATAGCAAAACCACATTTGTTTTACCAGCTCCGGCTCTGACAAATTTTTTTCTTACCACACTGAAAAAACCACTTCCTTTTTATACCACCTACGCACGTTTTAATCCAAGACTTGAAAACCAACAACATGGTAGGAAAATTTGTGGAAAATTTAATGCCATTAAAATTAGGGGGAAATCCAAATAACTTTAATTTTGACTTCCATACCATATCGTCAAGGTGGACAGTATAGGGATTAGTGAGAGGAATAAGGCATATAACTTTTATTCTATTAAGATTATTTTTCTTTTTACAAGCACAGGTTCCAAAGATATTTAGATCATTAGGCTAATAAATAACTAATAATTCCCTTGGTTACATTGGCAGTTCGATCAAAATGAAGGCGACTTTATTATTCGTATCACAGCAAATTTCTTGCATTACATTCAGTATAATTTTTAGATAAGAAAATGAATCATAAAAGTGGTTGTTTTATCTCCCGATTACTGCATGAGTCACAGTCGTATATAGTTAGGCAAAAGAATAAATGGCAATTCACAACAATTCCGTTGTGGAGAAAAAAACGTAACATTTTCTATATCCTTCATAAAATTGTTCTTTCAACACTTATTGGTCCAACGTGGTTTTTCTTCAGTTCGTTGTAGTAGCTGTAGACAATTAGCCAGAACCATATGGCTATTAATAATTTGTATTGTCGTAGTAAGACACAGAAGTAGGAGAAAAATTTGAAAAGAAAAAACAACAAACAGACGAATAATTATTTATCCAGCTGATAAAAGACTAATTTAAATTTTTTAAAATATTAATTAAAATACCCTATTAAAATATTCCAATTAATTAAAATATATTTTATAAAATTAGTAGAGACTTACCGATTATGGTGGTGGGAGCGATGTAGACTAACACGTTTAACAAGATGCAAATGGTAATAATCCCGATGAGGAATGTCGTAGCCCCTATCCCGAGCCACGGCATCAGGAACCTCAGAGGACGTTTCTTAAGGGCGACCACAACAAGCGGAATCGAGCAAACTATTAGATTGATCGAAATGATGACCACCAACATGAAAATACACAAATACTTCATGTTTCCTGCCATTCGACGAATGAAATTAACAGGTAAAATTCTTTGACATATTTTTTAAAATTCATTTAAAGCAGATCTACAAACCTGGAATGTATGGCAAAATCTGAGTGAGACCGAACGAAGCCACTATGAGTCCTATAGCACCCAAAAACTGTGGGAAAATAGGTGAATCAAATGAAATCTGATCGTTATTTGGGTGTGTCAATCCCGGATTTCAGGTAGGTTTTGTTACCGTGGATAGAACACCAACAATTAGGGTGCCAATTCTCAGTGAGAATTCGCACGTGCAATGCTTTTTAAGTTTACGACACATAATTATAAGCTCTATACGGCCTGGAAACGACCAGTGCTGAAAAAATCCATCCGCAAACTAAACTGAGAGTCCGTGACTGTACCCGAGCAAGCTTTCACCTGAGCAACAAGTAAATAGGTTAAACCATAGCTTCAAATGACGAGTCTGGATTCGAGAGCGATTTTTTTAATTCGTTTTCTAACCAGTTTCCAATGAAGTAAAATGTATACATGAACCAAAAGAAATAGAGACTATTGAACTCAGCAATGTAAACCTGTTTGAAACTTGTAGCCTTTACAAAAATGACTTAATTTGGTATGTATAGCATGCCATGCAAGTCAAAACATGGGGCTACTATATACTACTGCATATAGCAATCAGTTTCACAATGTAAAACTTTTTTTTCCAAAAATCAATGATACCGAATTGTGTAACATATGTTTTTATTCATTTAAAGGTTCTTTAAAATGATTTAGCCATTTTCTCCGGATATGTCCATTTAGACATAGGGATCAGACCGATCAGTAATTTTTATTAATCATCATGATTGGCTGTTCGGAATCAGTTGAAACTTTGGACGCAGCAAATCATTCGCGCCACCTGGAAATTCATTGCCAAACGGATAGTAAGGCGATAACAATCGCAAGTTCGCAATCAGTTCTCAAAAGTATTCGGTCGTGCAAGGTTTTGTTTTCAAACTCCCGTCATTTGATTACCTATAGTTATCAAGTTTCTTCAAGTGAGCATCGTCATCAGAATGAGCGTAATAGTCAATCAATGTGGTTTCTCTCTACAAACTGGTACCAAAATACTTGGATGGCTTTACTTGGTAATAATCTTATTAGCAATAATTTTTCTTATGATTTCACCTGAGATAATGCTGTGTGTACAATTAATTTTAACTTTAATTATTGCTCCGAATTATTCATTAGATAGGTGGATTCTTACTTATGTTTCGGATTGCAATGATGATGCCTTACCATCCAGAAACCAATATTTTAATTGGTTGGATGGTTGGCTCGGTTGTTTGGATCGCAGTCAACATCCTGGTTTTATTTTCCGCCCATAAGAATAGCAGGCCCAGTCTTATGTTACCTTGGCTTATTTGCAAGGCCGTATTAATACTTGTAGGTATTGGCCTAGAAGTAGTCTTGTCCATATCTTTAATAATGGAATACCAACTTGATGACGCCGACCAAAGGGTTATTAGCTTTGGAAAGGAAATTGAAATCCTCTTCTTTTTTGCCTTCGGATTCGGTACGCATGTTAAAAGTTTAAAATTGGCGCGGAATAAGATGTAACATAATTTATTCTTTTTTTTCTTCTTTGTGAATTTTATTGCAGCCCTTGGCATCTACTTCTGGTTGGTCGTCTATAGCTACTACCAACAGCTGAAAGAAGAGCTATCGTCGTCAAAAAAAGACAAATTTAAATTTTCCAAATTCAATTCCAGTAACGACGTTTAGTATAGTTTGACTGGTTTGACGCTGCCAAATGTGGGTAGCGAACAGATTTTTGTGTTTTTTGTTTGTTTGTTTGTTTTTCAACTGATCAATTGGATTTTAATTGGTGCAAATCACTGAGTTGTAATCTCCCAAAATACAAGAAGTGAAACCCAGATGTTTGTTTCTGAAATATCCTTCCGCGTATCTCATATCAGAATGTTGATAAGAAAAAGGATCTATCCGGAATCCGGATAGATAAATAGGGCCGTTGATAGATACTGTTGATAATGATTTTCAATTCTTATAAACAAAAGAAGAAAGAAAATACAGAGGGGAGAGGGCGATTCGGATAAATTATTTCATTTTTACTTCCCACCCAAAAAGAAAACTGACCTTGACTTTCGCTTGCTGACGGAAAATAAAGAGGGGAGTGGCTTTCATTTGTTTCGTCGCAAGAATATAACGAACCCATCCTAGAAATGTTT
This sequence comes from Daphnia pulex, assembly GCF_021134715.1. Taxonomy (NCBI): domain Eukaryota; kingdom Metazoa; phylum Arthropoda; class Branchiopoda; order Diplostraca; family Daphniidae; genus Daphnia; species Daphnia pulex. Next base: position 2,098,132 of record NC_060027.1, read on the forward strand.
TTTTAAAATTTGTATTAATCTTTTTTCGTGGTCTAATTGGTAAGTCTGAATCTGTTAGTATTTGTAGTATTAGTTATGTATTGTTAGTATTAGTATTAGCATTTGTTAGTAAGGGCTCTTTTCTTTTATCGTGTGTTGTTGTACCAAATTTTAAAATTATCAGATTTCCAAGTAATAATGCGTGTTGGCTAAATTTGCTGTGCCAAGCAATAATCTAGTTGTAATTTGACGACCAACTGAGTTATCTGCTCCCGGAAAAACCCACTCGTCACGAACGAAAAATTTAATTTAGGTTTGGGTTTTGTTTACGTTTATATCCAGTGTCGACTCGAGCCAGCATTTTATTACATAAAAAAAGAAAACAGGTGTTGTGTAGATTTTATTAATCGGAACATTGATTACATATGCACTAGAGGAAATCGAGTTCGAGTACCAGTACCAGCAGATGAATCTCAAAGAAATGAGAATGTTGTATTCAATAATGCGTCGTTTCACGTGTTGAAACGCAAATGCACAATTAAGACAATTAATAATTGCGTAATTTTCCGATTGTGAGTGTTTGAGCGTGCATCTGTAGCAAAGGCTTCAGCGGCAAAATTCAAACAGAATTGATTTTGTCTACTGGAATTTTCTTGTTTACTTTTAGTCCTCTCAGGGTCTCACGCTGTCAGTCTCATTTGGTGGTTCAACGAACTTGTAGGAAGGAAAGTGCACTTTCGCTTTACAAGATGTTTTCACTTTCGCCTAACAAATCTGTGTTTAGAAATTATTTAGACATTTTCTCCGGATAAAGACCACATTATTCTCATTAAGACATATTAGGGGTTAGAGCGATCAGAAATTTTAATAAAACACCATGAATTGCTGTTGAGACCGGTTGAGACTCAGTTGAGACTTTGGAAGCAGTACATCATTCGAGCCACCGGGAAATTCATTGCCAAACGGATAGTAAGCCGATAAACGACGCAATAACCAGCTTGGCAACCAGTTCTCAAAAGTATTCGGCGGTGCAAGGTCTTGGTTTCAAACTCCCGTCATTTCTTTAGTTTATAAAGTTTCTTAACAAGTCAACATAACAGAAAATGCGCGTAAGAGTAAATCACTGTTGTTGCGGTTGCTCCCTACAAACTGGTACCAAAATTCTTGGATGGCTTGGCTTGGTAACAATCTTATTAGCAATCGTTTTTCTAATAATTTCCTGTGAGATGGTGTGCGTAAAATGGATTTTAACTTTAATTATTGCTGCCGAATTATTTATCAGATAGGTGGATTCTTACAAATGCTTCGTTTTGCAATGATGATGCCTGACTGCGACTATCCAGAAACCAATATTTGTATTGGTGTCCTGGTTGGCTTGGTTGTTTGGAACGCAGTCAGCATCCTGGTTTTATTTTCCGCCCATAAGAATAGCAGGCCCAGTCTTATGTTACCTTGGCTTATTTGCAAGGCCGTATTAATACTTGTAGGTATTGGCCTAGGATTATTCTTGTCCATACATGGAATGCAAGTCAATCAATTGGTTACCTTTGGAATTGTCTTCTTTTTTGCCTTCGGATCCGGTACGCATGTTAAAAGTTTAAAATTGGCGCGGAATAAGTTGTAACATAATTTATTCTTTTTTTCTTCTTTGTGAATTTTATTGCAGCCCTTGGCATCTACTTCTGGTTGGTCGTCTATAGCTACTATCAACAGCTGAAAGAAGAGCTATCGTCGTCAAAAAAAGACCAATTTCAATTTTCCAAATTCAATTCCAGTAACGATGTTTAGTACTATAGTTTGACGCTGCCAAATGTGGGTAGTCAACAGATTTTTGTTTGTTTTTAAATCAACTGATTTTTATTGGTACAATGATTGTAATCTCTAAGAAATCCCAAATTACAAGTAGTGAAATCAATAGTCGATCGTTTGTTTCTGAAATATCTTTGCGTGTATCTCGTATCAGAGAGTTGATAAGAAAAAGGATTTTCCCCCTTCTCTTTTATGGTTAGCTTGTTGGCAGCATGAATCACTAAAGACTTCCGTATCCGGAATGCGGAAAGATAAGCAGGGCCGTAGATTCCAATTGATTTTCAATTGTCAAACAAAAAAAGAAAGAAAATACGGAAGGGCGGGCGGACGAATTTGGTGAAATTATTTCATTTTTACGCATATTTACTGTACTTCCCACTCCAAAAGAAAACCGACATTGACTTTCATTTGCTGACGATCGGGGAAAATGAGGGAAGTGGTTTCTATTTGTTTCAATGCAAGATTATAACGAGCCCATCCTAGAAATGTTTTCGTTGGGATTCTTTTTTTCGTCTGTCCGATCTTGCATGGTCTAATCATTGGTAAGTCTGAATGTGTTAGTATCATAGAGCCATAGAGCTAGCAGAGCTATAGCTCTGGAGCTAGTAACAAATTATCGGATTTCCAAGTAATAATGCGCATTGCTAAATTTGCTGTGCCAAGTAATTTGACCACCGACCCAGTTATCTGAGGTTATCTGCTTGAGGAAAAACCCGTTCGTCACGGACGAAAAATTTTCATTTACGTTTCGGATTTGTCAGGATTTTTATGAGAGCATTTTTTTAAAAACAGGTTTTAACTTCAATCCCTTTCATTGTTAAAACAAAGGCATGAAGTATAAAAAATGAACACAAAGAAACATAATTCTTAATTTTAAAAATATTATTATAAATATAAAAAATATTCAAATATTATTAAAATAATTTAAAAACATTTAAATCTGGCAAAATTAAAACCGTAAACGAGTGGGAAAAGACTTCAGCGGTAAAATTCAAACAGAATCGATTTCGTCTGCTGAATTTTCTTCAATAGTTTTTACTATTTTCTTGTTTACAAGATTTTTCGCATGTGCAAAACAAAATTGTGTCGTCAGTTTCGTACAAATTGCACACTCGATTCCTATCTTTTACCTCTCTTAATTATAATACGCACATTCCTTTTTCGAAGGCCAAAGAGGGGAATTTCATACGCTCCACATTTGGAGAACTCTTTTGAGGGTGACACACTCTTACAAAGAAATCTACAACGAATTTTACCAATTGAAGTAAGTTACCACAGTCTTTTGAATGTTTGTCTTGATGTTAAAGATCTATAATGTCTGGATTTAGGCTTACAGCAATGTCAAGGATGAGCTCTCAACGTTTGGAGCTCGAGTAGCTACAGACATCTACAAGTATATTAGCAGAAAGTCTCTTGAAATTGCAATCACTTCACTAATCCCTTCCCATCACCAATCTGGGAAGGAACTACAAACATTTTGAGTTTGGACGTACTCAGAGCATTGGCCAAAAGTGAAGGCCAAGTGTTGGTTGCGTTTCACCAGAGGATTCAAGGTGTTCTCGACTCGACGACCAACCCGTCCTTAGCCGAGTGTTGCACTCAATTGGAGAAATACCGTTCCCAATTGATTTCGTTCGCCCAGAAGAATCCCGATCAGTTGGAATACGTCGCCCGCGATTTCGCTTTCGGCCTGGCTCGCACTCTAGCCGGTGCCTTGCTCCTGGAACACGCTTCATGGGGCAGAGCAGTAG